>NC_060151.1:3876806-3912630 GCF_021292245.1 Micropterus dolomieu | reverse complement strand
GGTCCTTACTTTGCTGCCTAAGAAGGGTGACCTGCAGTTTATCAAAAACTGGAGACCTGTGTCACTGCTCTGCTCAGATTATAAGCTCCTCTCTAAGGTGTTGGCAACCAGGCTGAGCAAAGTGATGGAGAAAGTGATTCACTGTGATCAGACTTATTGTGTACCTGGCAGGTTGATTTCTGATAACATTGTTTTGATTCGAGACTTTTTAGAGATTTGTAAGCTGTTTGGCCTCAAAGCTGGAATCATATCTATTGATCAAGAAAAAGCTTTTGATTGTGTTGAGCATGACTATTTACAGCTCACTTTGAGTGCTTTTGGTTTTGGTCCTGGTTTTATTGATAAAAGTTAAGGTTTATACTGTGACATTCAGAGTGTGTTGAAAATTAATGGTGGTTTAAGTGTTCCTTTTCAAGTTTAAAGGAGAATTAGACAAGGTTGTGCCCTCTCTGGCATGTTATATTCTTTAGCTTTTGAGCCTTTGTTGCATAAACTAAGAGGGGATCTTCAGGGATTGACCATTCCAGGTTGTAATGCACCCTTAAAGCTGTCAGCCTATGCAGATGACCTGGTCATCCTAGTGGATACTCAGCAGGAAATTGACATGTTGGTAAGGGATGTAGTTCAGTTTGGCTTTTTATCCTCCAAAGTTAACTGGGACAAAAGTGAAGCTCTGTGTGTTGAAGGTGTACTGGAGGAACAGCTAACCTTGCCTGGGGGGTTAATCTGGAAGAGCGGAGGGTTCAAATATTTAGGTGTTTTTCTGGGTGATCAGTCCTTTGGCTTGAAAAACTGGGAGAATGTTCTAGAAAAGGTGAAAGGTCATTTAACAAGGTGGAAGTGGATTTTGATGAAGACGTCCTACAGAGGCAGAGTCCTTATTGCTAATAATCTGGTATCGTCCACTTTATGGCATCGCCTGTCTTGTGTTGACCCCCCCACCTGACCTGCTGTCAAAGATCCAGGCCCTTCTTGTTGACTTTTTCTGGGACAAACTGCACTGGGGGCCTCAGAGTGTGCTGTATTTACCAAAGGACGATGGAGGACAGGGCCTGATCCACCTCAGCAGCAGGGGGGCTACCTTCCGTTTGCAGTTCCTACAGAGGTTTCTGTGTGGTCCTACTGATTTGATGTGGAGGCCGTTGGCTTGCACTATCCTGGGTCAGTTAGGTTTATTTCTGATGGACTTAAAGCAGCCTAACATCAAAGAACTTCCTGTCTTCTATCGCGGACTGTTTAAGGTGTGGAGCTTGCTGGTAAAGAAGAGGCTGGGGCACCACAGCTCACTATACTGGCTGCTTCAGGAACCAGTCACTTATGGATCACGGTTCAGTGCAGTCTGTCAGGTGCGGCCAACTCTTCTCAGGCGGTTCTGTCTCTCTAATGTTGTGAGTCTGGGACATGTAGTTCAGCTTGCAGGAGCGGGCTTGGACGATGCAGCTCCTCTTGCCTCCCGTCTAGAGGTGAACTCGACTCGTGTTATCGCTCTGTTGCTTAGCAAATGGAGAGAAGCTCTCACGGGCAGTGAGCGGACTTTGTTGCACCAGTATTGTGACGGCTCTGTTGAACCTGATGAGAATGATGTTTTCCATTCAGTGAACATTTCCCCAGATTTTAAGAACTGCACAGGACCATTTTTAAAAAGTGATATCTCCTCTGAGTTTTCTTAACAAGATGTGAACAGAAAACTGATGTATAAAACTTTTGTCAAAATTTTGCAGAGGGATAAATTAAATGACAGAGCTGACACTCCATGGAGAGCTCACTTAGGTCTTAGTGACAGTGTTGGACCTGAGTGGAGAGCGCTGTACAAACCGCCATTGATCAAACGAGTTTTGTAACCTTTTGAATCTTCTTTCTAATAAATGTATTGTTAAATCTCTTTCTCTCTCTCTCTCTCTCCCTCTCTCTCCTTCCCCCCAACCGGTCGAGGCAGATGGCCGCCCACCCTGAGCCATGGTTCTGCTCGAGGTTTCTGCCTCTTAAAAGGAAGTTTTTCCTTGCCTCTGTCGCCTAGTGCTGCTCTTTGTGATGATATTTACAGAAGCCCAACAGTTCCCACCGAGTATGATCTAGACCTGTTCTTTTATGAAAAGCAATGTGAGATAACTGTTGTTGTGATTTGGCGCTTTATTAATAAAATTGAACTGAATTGAAAATTTACCTCTACACAAAAGTTAAGTTCAGGAACAACTGGCTCATCCTGACACCACACATTTACAACAGCACTGACTTTTATTATTATCACAGTATAAAATTGTTTTGTTGAGCACATTATTTGGTTTTACTTTTAGTCTTTATCTTGAAGAAAATGCATCTTAGTTTTAGTCATATTTGACTTGTCAAATATGACAAATATCAATAAATATATACTAACACAAATATTTTTAATTTTTATGTCTTTTAAGCATTTGAGGCTTCAGCTGTCGCCATCTTTGTTGTGTACAGTAACCATGGTTATGGGCGTCACTCTCGTCTATTGTGAGTTTCGTGGAAAAGTAAAGACTGTAATAGTTAATACTCAGTGTCCATGTCACTCTGCTCGTGGGGTTGTAGATGAACTGACTCCATGAATCTGTCATTTCTTCCAGTTAAGCTAACATTACTGGCAGAGACATCACATGACTGAATGTGAGATGTTGCTTATCAATACGACAGGTCAAGCAGCTAAATTAGCTAAAACCTAGCTAAATAGATTTTTTGGTGCAGACAGTAGACAGTCTGTGTTACTGGATCACATGTAAACCTAAATGGCAAATGTTTTCAGAAGCAGCATTGTTCAGATATTTCTTCATGTTCAAGTCTAACGTTTTTCTCCTATGAATGTAGAAACAGTGACCTCTTCCAGCTTCATCTTTGTGAATAACCTGAAGAACTGGAGCGAGGCTCAGAGCTACTGCAGGGAGCACTACACTGACCTGGCCAGTGTGAGGAACAGAACTGAGAATGCCCAGATAAACAAGCTGGCCCAGTACAAACCCATATGGATCGGCCTCTACAGAGACTCCTGGAAGTGGTCAGATGGGAGCCCCACTTCATGGATGGTGCCATTTATACCACCTGGCAACATCAATAATCCCTGTGTGTGTTTACATGCAGGGCAGTGGGTCAACCAGCGATGTGATGCCACATTTTACTTTATCTGTGAAATTGGTGAGTTTGTAAGCTACACATCTGACATACAATATGTCACATTTCGTTAAATATTATTTTAATGCAATACTTCAGAGACTATCTTGCTCACTATCTTACATTTTTTTACATGTATCGATTTTTAAATGCATATTTCCTCCTTTTAAAGTGGAAGTGACGCAACAGTTGGTGAGGGTGAAAATAACTAACACAGGTTCCTCTGTGAACCTGGAGGATGCAGCAGAAGCCATGTTGCAGCAGGTAATAATGGTTTCAATATTCTAGTTAATAATTCCAGCACAAGAAAACAAGAGCAAAGGAAAAAGGCACATGGTCAGATAGTAGTTCTTCACTGGAATGAAACATGTGACAAGCTTGTCAACTTCTCAGCAACAGTACTAGTTGAGTAGATTCATGTCGATGTCTGGCATCTTTAGAGTGATAAAAACATGATGTGCACGGGTTGGAGCCCAGATAAAATTAATTAAACTCAATAAAACCCCATAAAATATGAGGGAACATTTTTCCTACCTGACCCACTGAAGTGCAGTAAAGCTAGGCAGGTGTCATGGTTGGTGTGCACAGATGAACACAGAACAAATGAATAGATTTCTGCCCTGGAATGAATGATTCATGTAATGAAATGAACAGAACATTACACCAAACAGTAGCTGACTGTTAACATATTGTTATGGTAAGATAACACAATGTTGTTGAACAGGCAAAGTGGAAGGAGCCGCTGGTTCCCATTCTGAATTCTCATTTCAGTGTTTGATTTAAACTATATTCTCAATGTTACTGAACACAGAAACAGAGGACTCTCCTGGAGGATGTAACGATCATATAGGTAGCACAATGGATTCTGAATACCACAATACCCATATGCCTCAGCTGCAGTGATTCAGATTTGGTAAAAGGTGCGTTTGACTTAACTGACTTAACGTGATGCATGCTGGACTTAAAATAAGGCATGCTGGTTAGAAATTGTGTCCTGCGCTGCACTAAGTTGGAACCACGCTTTTGCCTGATCAATCATTGATCTCTGCTTAGAGTAAGCTCACGTTAGACTATCAAGTCGGCAAAAGTCAGCCACCGCCATCTCGAATGCACCAAAAGACTTTTCAAATCCCACCTCAGTCAGTAGGTGGCTCTGTAGCACACACAATGCAATCTGACCTGTAAACTGCAAAGACTTCAGGGTGTTATGTAACAGTCACTGACCTGCACTGTCAGAGGAAAGGGCACTAGAGTAAAATGGTGCCTCCCATCATTTACTGGACAGAATGTTAAATTAGGCTACAGTAAGTACCAGTAACAGTCAATATCAAGTCTACCTGAGCAAGAAGAAAATCTCCACACTGTAGCTCTCTCTCCTCTTTGCTCTGTTTGTAATACGGAACAAATAAAGAATGTTTGTGTCTCTCAGTTCCGTCAGACACTGAAGGAGCGCGGCCTGAGTGATAACATGAAGCTGACATGGAGGAAGCAGCCTGATGGAAAGATCTTCCACTTGGAAGAAAAAGAGGAGAAGAAGAAAGAGAACCAGGAGATCAGCTGCAACCTGAACTGATTTCTTTCCTTTTCTTTTTCTTTGTCATTTTGTGTGGAATGTTGTGAGATACAACGTGTCACATTGACTTGAATGAATTAATAGTTTACATTATATGTGTAATATTTATTAAGCATGACAATTTGTGTGAATATGTAATTTGAAAAAATTATACATGTTTACACCAATCCATTTCACACAAAGTAACACACAATTAACAACCAAAAAAGAAATAGGCTGAAGCCCAAGGCTTAGTTTTGCCTATCCCATACGCTAGGATCCTTATGTAGGATACACAATAAGAACAATATGAAAGAAACAAACTCAAAAAGAAATTTAAAATTTAATAAAAAAATTTATTTGCAACTAAAAAAGACACCTTAGACACATCTCATACTTATTAGGCTTGAATCACATTTCTGCATGGCTGTCATCAGGGGTAAAGTTCTGGTAGTTTATGCCTTTACATTAATAACTTGTGTGCATACTGTATATTAGTAATTTGCAACTAATTAACTATGTATGTAAAATTTGATTGATGCTTGAAAATACTGCAGTTTAAGGGAATGTAAGTAAGGTACAGGAAAAATATAGCTTGGCTAACTGAGTTTTCAGGACGGTTTGGGTTTAATTTATTTATTGTCTGTTTTGTGTTCAGTTGTTGTTTGGTCATGCTTGGTCTCAGGAAGCATCCTCTGTAGCTCCATATCTCTTCGATTCTTGTCAAATACTGACACATTTGTCAAGGTCATACAGACTCACCAAACTGGCTGGTTTGTAAGAACACCGCAACATTACCACAAATGGTCCAACAGAGGCAATGGCTCAACAAGCAAGAGCAGTTAACTGTACAGTTAGTAAAGAAGCCAAACATTTAGCCAGATTATCAAAACTTAAAGTAAGGTCACTGCTGTGTTGCTGTTATCTGTGGTGGATCGTCTTCATTCTGTCATCGAAATAAGTTTGACTCACCTGTCGGGTTCATGGAAATTGTATATTTTCCGATGAAGAATTGAACAAGTAAATGGTTTACAACAAACTGTTGTCTTTCGGTTTATTTAGTAAAGGAAAAAAACAAGCAGCTGTGTCTACCACCTAGGGCAGCATCAGACAAACATGGACAGAAGACAAGCAGGAGGACTGCTCCCTCAGACAGCGGCTTTACAAAACACCACTTCCCACGGGACGGAGAGGCATAAGACATAACACACACAGATGTTCATACAAACACACCAACCCTGGCATGTCCTAGTGGACAGAATAATGCCTGAGAAGGTAACTATAAGTACACAATGGTAGATGCATAAATTTCAGAATGAATATAAGAATTCAATTTTCTGGCACTACAGTTGTACTGCTGTACTTGTTTACAAGCTGACTCCTGGTGTTTGTTGGGGATGCAAGGAGTCAATCAGTGTCAGTGTGATGAGAAAAACGGCGTTTAGAATCAAACTTCTTTCATCATTTCAATCTCTGGATTTATTTGGGGATCTTTGCTTCACTTGTCTTACTGCTCTAAAAATGTCAAATTATGTGACTAACATCAGCATGCTAACATGCACACAGTGCAAATGCATGCAGATGTTTAGCAGTTATAATGCTTATGTTCACCATTTTAGTTTAGCGTGTTAGCATGCTTAGCTATTTAGCGCTAAGAAGAGGTATTGGGCGAATAAAATGTACCTGATAAACAAAATGATACATCTTCTGTGGTGCATGACTTACTATATTTCATGGGAGTCCATCCAATAGTTTTTGAGAGGTGGGATGGATTTGTCCCCTGTTAGATCCCGAGTCACCCCTGTTCAGGAGGTATTGGACCAGCTCTCCGTCTTAAAGGGTCCGATCCTCTAGGCCTATGGGTATTACCCTAGTAGGTATGACTGAGGACTGTTTAAGCTGGTGTCGAAGAGATTCGCCTGGCTTCTAACTGTCTTCTTCCGAACGCCTACCCTGCTTACTCTGAGATAGCACCTGACTGAATAGCCCTAGAGCCAGATACCACACCAGCCACGCCCGTTAACGACAGCTCTCTTCTCATTGATCAGTGCACTTGGTATGGTTGCCACGATGCCCCTTGCAAGCTGGATGGTGAAGTTGCGCCTATAGCACTCCGTACACCATAAGGCTGGGATGACATCCCAGAGGAGCTGGGTCTGCCTTAAAGTGATGCCACAGTGGATACATCCTGCTCCGTCCTGATGCCCATAGGTGTCTGACCTCAGGCCGTTGGTGCACAACACCACTCTTGTGAATTCTAATTCTCTTGCTCGGTCAAGACCCTGTTCTAGGGTTCTCAGCATCTTCCCTCGGTACTCTTTGAACTCCGCAGTTCCCCGGTATTCGTCGATGGGTAGATGTATGACGGCATAGTAAGTGAGTTTCCCCCCACTCGTTACTATGACCCGTCTGCTCTTCTCTGTCTCGCTCATCCTACGGGTTCTTCTGTCTTCAACCTCTCCCCGGTATTCTCCTCCGGCTAGACGGATTAGCTCCTTGCGGAACCTCCCATGGTGTATCTTCAGGTTCTGGTTCGTGAAGACTATGAGCCCGTGGCCATCGATGTCCACGGGGCTCCCAATCCACTGATACACGATTAACCCCCCTTGGCTGGCAATCCGGCGTGCGTCTGGAGGAATCGGGTTCATGGAGGGTAGGTGTTCACCCGGGTTGATCTCTGTCCTGTGGTGGGCCTTCTTTGACTTACGCTTCAATCCTTTCTGTCTTTGGTACGGACGTGGAAGACTCTGCTCGCCCAAAGTTGGTTCCATCCAGGAGAAGTTTCCCCTGCCTGTCCAGGAGTTCCTTCTGTTTTTCCGTCTTGGCTATAAGGTTCCGGAATTTATCGATCACTGGCGTCAGATTACTGGGCAGAGTTGACGGGAGATTGAGGATTCCTTCCCCCGGGGGAGTGCTTGGTTCGAGCGAGCCTCTCCTTCCAGTCTCGTCTTCACTGCTCTCCACCTCCTGTTCCTTCTCTGAATCCGAGCCGGTGCTGGCTGACCCTTGGTTGTCGTTGGAGAGGTCGTCGCCGCTATCCGGATTCTCCTCAACTACACTCTGAGCATCCCCATCCTGTTGTAAGGCCCGGAGGTAGGCTCCTTTTCTATGTAGTTTTTCTAGTAGTTCTTTGTGTTCAGCGTACTGGCTTGTGGCTCTGGTCTCCGTTGCCTCGAGCACACAGTCAACTCCCAACACGTGCGCTGTCATCTTTATGATGGGATCGTACTTCTTGGAAGGGCTCACCAGGGCTGTGATTCGCCCCCTGTCCCATCCGTCGAGAACCTGGAGCCACCAGTCGATCCAGGTCCGGATCTCTTCTTTGGTCTTCACTTTGTTGGGGCACCTCATAACTATTATCGCCTGCCTGTCGATACAGGCATCGGCGTAATAGTACCCTGGGCTCTTCATCATCTTATTCACTTCTTCCTCCATTTGCCCCGGTGTCGCCCTTGTGCAGTATCTCTGGAGGTGCTCTTTAGTAGCAGGGCTCCATGTTTGAAGCCCGTCTCCGAACAGTATAATTCTGTGTGGTATTCTCAGCTCCACTTTTGGGGCCTGGTTCTCTGGTGCCTCACTCTCGAGGCCTTCTGTTTCTTCCGTCTCACTCAGCTGTTTTGGGTCATCTGCTGATGCCGCTGCCGCCGCCATCTCTGTCGTCTTTGTCGTCTCGAGTCGTCTGTTCCTCAAAGCCTCCCTTAGCGCTTTGGGTCAGGGATGAGTTGCAGACTGGTTGGCTATTCAGCGCCGCTTCTGGGATGCAGCTTGATTGCTCCTCTCGGTCGCTCTCTCCCCTGCTTCTCCCTCTGGATCTCTGCGGGCGGGTGATGCCGCTTCCTCTAGCAGGTCACCAGGCAGCTCCGCTTCTCTGCAGGGCTGCCCCTTCGAGTGTTCGGTCGGATTTCTTCTCCGGCTGGACTCCTCGCTCTGGTGCTTGGCAGATGTCTCTCTGCCGCACGCCTCTCTCTCTCGGGTGTTCCACACGAACGACGGTTGGTCTTTCCGTCGGGGTTCTGCTTCAGGCTCAACGAATCCTTTTGTCGAGCCCCACGTTGGGCGCCACGTGTTAGATCCCGAGTCACCCCTGTTCAGGAGGTACTGGACCAGCTCTCCGTCTTAAAGGGTCCGATCCTCTAGGCCTATGGGTATTACCCTAGTAGGTATGACTGAGGACTGTTTAAGCTGGTGTCGAAGAGATTCGCCTGGCTTCTAACTGTCTTCTTCCGAATGCCTACCCTGCTTACTCTGAGATAGCACCTGACTGAATAGCCCTAGAGCCAGATACCACACCAGCCACGCCCGTTAACGACAGATCGACTGATCAGTGCACTTGGTATGGTTGCCAGGTTGGTATTTAGTGGCCAGGAAAATAGGCCCCAAGGATAAGTTAATTTCAGTGGCTAGAGCAACCTATAAGAACCTCAAAGATGTTAAACACACTTTACCTAATTGATTACTACCTTAGTGAGGAAATAACTTCAATGTCGACTATCATTCTTTAAATGCAGTGATTATATATTTTATTGCATAAAGTTAGCAAGGGCAAGCATACAACTAAAATTGGTTAAAATGAGTAAAAATAATAAAACTGTTTAAAATTCAAAACCTGATATGAATAGCTGAGCTTGAGTGTTTTTTGGTTATGTTCTTTTTAGAGAGTAAGGGAGGGGAAGGAGTTGTCCTGCAGTGAAATCCTTCCTCCGCTGCGGGGCTGCGGACTCCGGAGGAGACTTGAGGCTTTGTCCAAAGCCCAAAGCCAAAGCCAAAAACCGTCTCTCGAAGTCTTCAGTCTTCGTCGCAGTTGAAAAGGAGAAAATCTTCCGAGTCCGATGATTCTTCAGTTGTCTTGGCTGTTATGGTTATCCTCCGTGGCACGATCTGTTGATACTTTGCTGAAGAAATCTCTGAAGCGTTCTCTAGATGTTAGTTGTTCAAATCCCCATCTCTTTGGCTCTTGGTCCGATGCATGGTGGTCCTGCTCAGCGACCGATGCCTCTGAGATCCGCCGAGGAATAACCCCGATCTCTTTCTGGCTTCTCTTTATATATCCTACTCCGTGGCTGATTTCTTTGTCATATCAGCCACCACCCTTATCCTGTCTACGTGACTACTGGCACATAGATTGTTCATTTGTTTCAGAGATGTCCTTGTTTGGTCCACTCATTTCCCCTGCTGACCCTTCTCTCTCAATGACTCACAGTCATGAGGCTGTCACACTCAGTCCAGTATTTCGCAACAAGCTTCAACATGTCTTAACATATTCCTTCAATCACATCTATCATTACATGCACATTTGCAATCAATACTATCAAATCATGACATTTTATACCATAGTTATTCATTTCTCATTTCTTTAGTAATTCCTTTATAATACGTCTAATACATCATTCTACATTGCTATTGCTATACTTATCACACTTAACACATCACATTCATTTGGAAAGTACCTGATTCTCCTCTTGGTTATTTTGTTTCTTATGGTCTCTTGTGTTATTCAGTCGGAAAGTACCTCGCAGTCCCATGGCCTTTAATGGGCCTTTTAGAGTGTTGTTAGTGCGCAGGGATCTCAATCTACTTGACACCCCATATAAACCAACTGGTATTTGATCTGTGGAACACTATGCAAAATTGACTATACGTGAAAATCAATACGTGCCGTTCAATGAACATTTTGGAAGTAAACATCGGCATTGGTGATGCTGTGGCAATACATAAATACAGGGGTGCTGTTACTTTGAAATTTTTCGTCATGTTCTGATCAAGCACTGACACAGGAAACGGGATTTGGGCATAGACGCAGAACACCAGGCAGAGTAGATGCAGTTTTCAAAGTTTATTAACTAAAAGGGTGAACTTACAATTAAGGTCAGGCCAAAACAAAGCTAAATAACAAAAACGCCAACATATCCAGAACAGCATAGGCAATAATCCCAATGGATATACTCCAAAAACACCTGGGAACACATGGCTGAACGCTAAACACAGATGAAGTATGATCTGACGCAGTTTTCGTCCGGGATATGGTTGCATACTTCAGGCACATTCTAACATATAATACCATGTCTGGTCTTGATGTGAAAATGTAGTGTTCTTCTTGTGAAAAAGGAAAATGTTTATTAGCTAACTACTAGGTTTTTTTGGTGCTTTCAAACAGCTGAGCCAACAACTCATTTTGCTGATGACGACCATGAGATGCCATTGAAAGCGCTGGAAAAGTAAGTTGACCTTGAGTTGCAATGTTTTGCTAGCTGTTAATGGGAATCAATTCAAAATTACAAAAAGTACAACAGTCACCCCTGACCAACCCTTATGGTAGTACACTATTAGTTAAGAAATGAAGACTGACATCGTCATTCTATTTATCTCATTACCTTTATTTCTATTCACACTTAACTTGTACCATCGGTCTTGTTTTTGATTCGCAGCCACACTATGCTTTTCATGGGTCTAGTTAAAAATTTCAGATGCAGTGGAAACACAGAAGCAAAAAAAAAAGTGACCCGTTCTTACATGTAAAAGAGTTAACTAGATTGAAGTTGATAGTAAAAGGATCACTTGTTGATATAAGTTTATAAAAGAGCATGCAGCCTTGTCTTACAATCTGCAACAGCATGCATGTCACGGATCTTTTGTGATTTAAATACGGGTGTGTGCAGTGTTAGGTGCTGTATTAATATATCTCTCAATCATTTCACAACAGGTTCCAATCTTTTGTTTTGAATTTAGTTTATAGTGTAATAATGCATTTTAAACTATAAAACAGACCATATCAGCTTTCTTAGAATTTGTTCATGTTTCTCACCTGACTGGGCCAAATCAGTTTCTCCGTCTTTTCCTCCATTTTTTTCTTTTAAATGTAGGATCAGTTGCTTTCTTTTCTTTCTCCATCGTTTCCTCTCACCTCAACTCTTTAAATCCAGTCTAGTATGTATGGGTGGTGGGTTTCTGGTTGCACTGTGTGACATGAAAATAGTTCCAGCAGAGAACAAAACACATCATCTAAGAATTTTTACTGTGCTCACGGTGGGCTGTGTAAATGCTACAATTTGCATTTACATTCCACTACGGCCCCTTCACCACCAGGTCAGTTATGACTGGTCTGTTTGTTTTTGAGGCGGGTCTTCAGGGCAAGAAGGTCAATGTAGAGGATCTGATTGAGGACGGCAGAAGAGCAGAGCAGTCCACCGTGCAGCGCCCCAGCCATGCCGTTACAGAATACGTCCTGACCTGCGCATGCACATACAGACACACACAGAAACATTGAGCAGGTGTGTCAGTCTCTGTAGCAATCAGATCACATGAGACAGTCAGGTCACCTGTTAGGTAGAGACCACCGATCGGTGTCTGTGGCCGTGTCCTAGCCACCGTTTCTGGGGTGAAGCGCTCCAAGTTGTGTTCAGCGCTGTACATCGCGCCTCTTGGAGCGCCCAAATAGTGGACATTAGTTAGTGGAGTGGCAGCATCCACCATCACCACCTGAACACACACACACATTCCATTTGGAGACAAAAGTACAACCAACATTAGAGAATGACTAATATAGAGCTGTCTTTGCACTTTTTTGGAGGCACAGCAATATTTTGGACTATTTGAGAAGTACAGGCATATTATATGAGAGCCAGGGAAGAAAAAAACAAATACTTGTATCAAGAAGATTTTGTGAATGTGTCACAAAATATTTGCAGGCACAGAGCAACATTAGCATTTATATTGGGACATGTTTCTGGTTCTTTAGCAGCTTGCTGCTTACGGATGCTCATCTATGTTGACTAGCTATTTGTTAACTTTGTCTGAATTGAACAGATCAGCTCACTCACAAACTGAACTGTGACATTCGCTTAAATACTCCTCTTATCTAACAGTCATCTAATATATTCATGTATCTACTTACATTACCTGAAAGCCACTGTTGAAGCATATTGGTTGGAGGCTAGGATAACATTTGTTGTTACTGGTGACTTCTAATGAGGAAAAGTGTAAGCTTCTGTTCTGCTGGGTGTAATTTGTCATGGAAATATGATTTGCATAAATGCTACTATGTAACTAACTGTATTAATGCACAGGCAAACATATATCCACACACTCACACACACCTTGTCTTGCAACTGAGGGAAGATTGTTAGAGCCCAGTCTAGCAGCTCTTGGGCCATGCTGTTTTTCAGATCCACGTAGTCCTGTCCCCTCTTGCCAAGCTTTGTCCCCTCCCATTCCTCGAACCACTCATAGCGAGCCATGGTTAGCAACGTCATGCAGGATTTCCCTGCAGACAGACAAAAATTAGAATGAAGAGAAGATACGAATGTTTCCGTTGATTAATTTTTTTAATCTTCTTGGATTAACTATGTGGGTATCCAGCAAAAAAAGTTGATTATGGGTAAACCTAAATCATTATGTACATTCCAGGTAAAACTGTGTGTAGTGTGATTGTGCAAAATGGGTTGGATAAAATTTCCTTACAGTACCTGTAGCAACACAACTACACCAATGCGGCCACATTTCATGTATTGGTGTAAACCTATTTTGATTTACACTAAATTGCAACATCCCATTGCACTGCACAATTTCTGTGGCACATATTGACTGGGTTAGACCCCCATGAGTGACTGGGCAAGCTACATCACAACCCACAGAATGTAGATCCATAAATGTAGAATGCCTGCAACATATTACTGAAATAACATCAACTACAGTGGCTCGTTGAGTGACACTGTCATCAGAATCCAAGACAGATCGGCCTGCAAGACCTGTAACAGGCATCTGGCCGTGTGCCCTCCACATGTTGAAGCAGTGTGTATGGCACTTTAATTACACATGGTGATGTGCTAAAACCAAACTTGGTGAGTTTCACATCCTATAATGCTGTTTGTGAATTCAACCTTTTATTAGCCTGTCTTGAGTCATCATAATGTTCCTTAGCTGTTGATTGGTTGAGGGTGGGAGAATACCCAGCGAGGATCAAGTGTGTGTGAGAGCCACCTCGGACATCGGATAGGACAGAAGGCCGCGAAAAAAACCCGTCATTTAAGCTTTTTATCGATTTCTCTAATAATCCTACTGTAGTAGACTTTAATTTGTAGCCGCAGTTATTTTCGAGTGAAGTTGCAGGGTTTTTACTCAAGTTGTGTATTAGCCATCAGCTAAGCCACAGTAGGTCAGATGCTAATCTTTGACTAGTGCAGAAGATAGATCCCAACTGCACAAGGTGTAGCCGGTCTTGTGGGAAGGGAGAAACCCTTTTAAAGGACTGTTTGCAGAGGACCCAGGGCTTTAGAGCAGAAACCTCAACTGCTGCATTTATTTTCTTGTTTATGAGATATTTGCCCAAGACAGGTAATTGGCCAGTGAAACTATTTTATTTCTTTGCCATAATCATGCGACTTTGGAATTGGATTTAATATATGTTTTGTTTCTGAAATTTTAAAGTGCATAAGGTTTAATTTTGTTAAGGTGTGTTGTGTAGAGGGGTTAAAAGCTCCACTGAATATAATTTATTTCTGTTGACCATTTTTTTATACGTAGCAGAAGGGAGTTACAAACTCAGTTTCGCTTTCAACCTGTTGTAATGTAACAAATAAGGCTCAATCCCATTTCACCCCTTACCCCTTGGCCTTACCACTCCGTTTTGCGTATTCACGTCTAGAGGTAGGTGTAGGGTGTCCTGATTTTTGTTGCGATAGAGGGGTAGGGCAAAGGGGGAGGGCTACATAGCCCTCGAAACGGAGATTTTTCAGAGGCACACCCCAAACGACGAGAAACTTCGCAGAATACAAGTATTTTCTTCGTATAATGTATGATAACCACGGTTATACTTAGTTTAATGCCATTCCAATGTAATATGGTGATTTTCTTCAAAACAATCATAAAAAAATCGTCTCTTCTGTTAATGTCAGAGCCATTGTCGACTACTGATGATGCATCGGGTTTCCGTAGGGTTGTTCCATTTTAGGGGAATATTTCAACCCCTTGGCCCTTGTAACTCTATTTTAAAGGGCCAAGATGGACACTCGAAAACAAGTGGTAGGGGCAAGGGGTGAAATGGGATTGATCCTAAATCTACCTTGTACAGGTGCAGTGTGAGTCAGATCATCCACACCAATAGACAGGCTTTTATTCCACTAGACAGTCACTCACTCAACACATATCAGACACACATTAGTATTCACATTGAGTGTAAGTAAACAAGTCTGTTTGCTGTTCATAAGACCTGTAGGGCAAAACAGGGTTACAACCTTTTTTGTACAGTATTATACTGTATCATGAGGCAGATGGCCGCCCACCCTAAATCATGGTTCTGCTCGAGGTTACTTGCTTATGGTGGGAATTGTTGGGTCTCTGTAAATAATATCACAAAGAGTACAGCCTAATCCTGCTCTGTTTGAAAAGTGCAATGAAATAAATTTTGATGGGAACTGGCGCTATATAACTAAAATTGGACTCAATATTAAATAATATTTTTATACTAGGGCCAGCTAGCTCTAGACTACAATACAGAAACAACTCCGCACCTTATTTATGTAGTAGTATGTCAGTTGCATCATTGTAGGCAGTTAGCTGAAACCATGGAAACCATGTTTAAAAAATGTAACGTCCCACCCAGGAACTTTGTAATTGCATATGGAGAACAGAGGCTTGAAGAAGAAAAGACTGATCAAATACATAAAAGGAAACTGAAGTGAAAAGCTGTATCAGATTTTAGGGTAAGTATAGTACTTGCGTACATGGGAATGTGTGTTACCTGGGTGTCTGATGGTGGATGTAGGATCTTTAGCGGATGGGAAGGTGATGAACATCATGGGGATGTTCCCCAATACCTCCTCTCTGCTCAGCGAAGAGTATCGCTCCATACTTCGCAGAGTTGTATGTACACAAATACAGACAAAAAAAAAAAAAAAAAAAAAAAACTTATTTAGTAGAACATCAGGTACTCAATCAATAAAATACAAAATGCAATAAATGGAGATAGGGGTGGTTTAGATGAACATGAAAAACATGAAATGAAGAATTTGTTGTAGATTTTTTGGATTGATTGAACTTATAATATTTGAGAAAATAATAAAAAAGAAAAACCTACAGTGAGTCCAAGTCATTGTCTTTATACATCCAGAAGTTGGTGGAAACAATGCCCAGCTCCTCTTTGGTTCCATCCAGACCAACAAAAACCAAGAAGGATCCCATACCATGACGTACCATACGCAACAGTGACTGGATCTCTACAGGTAAACATTTCACAGGTACTATTCAGTAGAAGAAGGCAAAGGAGAAAGAAGTGCAATGTAACGTTTAGAGGCTGCAGCCAAATCAATACTTCCACATATTACATTACCTGGTTTGTCCTGTATGTGCTGAGGCAGAAACTTCTGGAAGGTGTTGAAGATTCCAGCGTTGGAAATGACAACAGGGGCATGGACTTCAATCTCTTCTTGCCCTTTGAGCACTGTCACACCTGACACACATACACACAGTGTTCATCCCAAGGAAATACCCAGCATTACTTGGTAGGAAGCTACATTTTGATATTAATGGTGTGTTCCATTTGACATGGGAAGTTGGAATTTCCGTGTACAAATTCGGAAATTTCAATGGAACGCCCCTTTAAGCCAGATTTCTGACTTGGAGCGAGGGCGAGGTTTTCCAACTTGTTAACTGGAACGCCGTCAACTTGGGTCCAACCCCTGACTTCCGAGGTAAATGGAACACACCAAAAGACACACAAAGGTCTAAGGTCCATAAGGTCTTGTCTACAAAGTTTACCACTCCAAACGTCCATGCCTGACTACAAACATCCCATCACTGCCATCACCACTTCAGACAACATGTGTTTTCATTACTGTTCACATGACCAATTTCCACTGATGCTTCAAATTCAGTTGTTACCTAATATGAGCCTATAAGAGGGCAGATGCCAGGAGAGAAGAAAGTGAGAGAGGAGGAGGAAAGACGAAAACAAGAAAGCTGGCATATCGCAGATAACAACAAACTCTTTTGTTGAGACTATGGACAAAAAATGATAACCGGAATCCCTAAGTGTTTGGTTTTAGTTTCTGGCTGTGTATTTTTGTTAAAATAAATTAAGTGAAACTAACACTAAGCACAATGCATGACTGAAGATGGAAGAAGAGGTTGTCAAGTGAATGAAGTGTAGCTATATTGAGGCATTTTAATAGCTGGTACAGTCATAAGGCTTAGCAGTAAATTATTTCTCTTGACCGAACAACAAATCAATAGGTTTGAAAGGTTTGATAGGTTTTCTGGTCAGTTTTTAAAGACATGGAACACTTCCAAAATGTGTATGAAGGCTTCTGACTTGGACTGGCTCCAAAAGACTCTTGTCGAAAAGCTAAATAGGGAGTCAAAGAGTGTCTTACTTCAGAATTGAACCATGAACAGAACAAGCTGGGCACACTTACATGGAAAATGGCCACTACATTACAGAATCGGTCTCCCCCTCCCTTTCTCACCGCAGGCCTTCCCTTGCTGGCTGAGCAGGATGCGTTGTACAGGAGCCCTGACCAGCACGGCACCGCCTGCCTGCTGAATGACAGGGATGATGTGGAAGGCAAACTCACTGGAGCCTCCCCGTGGGTAGTATGCACCACGCTTGTAGTGATGAAGAAGGAGGGCATTGATGAGAAAGCTGGAATCTTTAGGCGGCACACCTAAAATGTCATCAAAAAGAGCATTGAAGAGAAAATACAGACTGTGTGTGATCTGCGATGCATGTGAGTGTGTATGGCCATCACCGTAGAACAGGTAGGAAGACAATGCCTGCAGGTCCTTGTTTTGTGTGAGGCTGGACATCATTTCTGAGTGGTTGGTTACTGCTAGGCGAAATACTGAAGATATGCGATTCAACAGGCCAGTCCGAACCAGGAAGGTAACAAGCCAATATGGTATCATCTTCAATGCGGCAATAAGTGGTGTTCGCCGTGAGGCTAACTGCAAGAGGAGGACATACATGCACATTTATTATTAAGTAGAATAAGCAATACAGAAACCTTTTCATATTGGAATTAAAAGCAGGGGTTTGAATTAAAAGGCGCTGTCAGACAGATTAAGTTCCTGTACTCGCCCAGCTCTTTTATGACGGCTAAACGTTTTTTAACTTGCTTCAGAGGTTGTTGTGTGACCATGGCAACAACAGTGAAGAAAACGATACAGGGACTGATTTTGCTGGTGTCTGAGTTCCCTGAATGACGCCTCTTCACCAGCAGAGAGAAAGATCAATAAAGAGAGCCAATATAGGAAGAACACCTACTTCAAAGTGAGGTTATCCGATCTGGCACAACAAACTAGGTTTATGATACGATTCTATGTAGCCAAACTTTCTGTATTAATCGTTAGTGCTGCTATGTTAAGCTATAGCCAACTCCATGTGTGATGGGATTTTAATAGGTGAATAGCAGCAACCGGTGGAGTACAGTCTGGTAGGATCCGATGTAACTGGAGTCCAACAGCAGTGGAGTTAGCCGTTATTTTTCTGCGTGTAAAAATCAAGAAGGGCTGCCGCAACCACTACATAGAGTTGGACCATCTGTAAAGCAATGAAAACCTATACTGAATTTGCAAATGACCACTAATGGTATCATGAAAAGACAAAAAGTAGTGGACTCGGGCATGATCCTTGAGGCACTCCAAATGTTCATTTGGTCAAAGGAAAGTTTGTCAAATGTTTAACTTCCCAACCTTTGTTCATTTATTACTATGAAACTACTGCCTTGTTTCATCCATCATGATTAGCATTAGCTCCCTCTCTTCTGTACCTTCATCAATCTCATGAACTCATCAATCGCCTGCTCTTCTCCTGGGAACTGCTTCTTCAGGCTAGCTGCCATCTCAGTCTTCCCTGCATGGATATGGTACTCCCTGAGAACAACAGAGGTAAAGTAGGTCAGAAATGTTGTTTTGATTGATGTTGTTCAAAACCAGGTAGGATACTCTATCAAGTATTAGTTGTATACAGTAGTTCATTGCAGGGTTTGTTAGTGATTACTCTTGGTGAGTTAACAGTGCTATGCAGAGCAAATAAAGTATAAATAAAAAAAAAAGTGGGGGGGAAGAGAAAGAATTTAATTTTAATTTTGTGCAATGATTATAATGTAACAACATGTGCCCACCTGCGCTGGTCAAGCTGACCCAGGACCAGTGTGTCAAAGTGCTGCTCCAGCCTTGTGAACTGCAGCTGTCCCTCTGTGATCTGATCCAGAGCAACCCTCAGCAGACTGTTCTCGTGCAGCTGGCCCAGGTAATGTATACCTGGTGGGGTTAAGCTAAATAATATTAGCTTTTTGTTTTGGAACATAGCAGATAGTGGGGTCCCTCTAAGATTCACTAAGGGTTATATAATTTAACATATGTCTACGGGATGTCAGAATAACGGTTGTTCAACATGTAAAAAAAAAACAGACAACGTTCACTATTTTTCCTTGCATGCTGTATCAACATTAACACTCATTTCAAATTACAGTAGCAGTAGAAAATAAAGTTACACATTATTGTGGGCAATCTGGTTAACTGTATTTTGGTACTTGGGGACCTAGAAAGACTTTAATATTAATATCTTTAGGTTATTGCATTGAACACATTTGTCTTGTGTCTACATTATTTTTTTTACAGTTGTCATGCTATGTTAATGAAACTTTGTTTCAGCAGGACTACATACTATTGTGTAGTGCACATTAGATTAATAGCACAAATTAGTGTTCAAGTTTGGTTTCTCTTTAGTTAAAAAGGTACACTACATTGCTCAGGCACAGGGTGTGTTGCTCACAGAACTTCTTGCTTTTTATCTGTGTCCATGTTAACAGGTCAGAGCAGCCAAAGTGAGCCTCATTGCTCAGGCATGGCTGCAGCAGTGCTTCATCTCGAGAGTGTGTTGCTTATTTCTTCAGTATGACATCTCGCCATCTCTCCTTCTTCACAGAGTCCAGCACGTTCCAATGTGCCGGTGTATAGAACTCTCTCTCCCACTGACCCCTCCCCCCATCACTTTCCACCACTTTCTTTGTGTTCCATTTACAGAGCCATGGCTGTGTAGGAAAACCAGATTTTTTTTCAGAGCACACACAAAATGGGGAGCTAGCACACCTTTGTGTTCTTTAGCTGGGCTTAATATTCAAGGGAAGAATCTCTATATGAACACAATGAAGTTAGTTGGCCGAAAATCAGTGTATAGAAAGGAACACTGTAGCTGATGGCAAAGAATGTCTATGCGTGCTGGTGTGTGTTTGTTCCTATTTTTCGCCTTCTTACCCACGTCAAACTCAAATCCCTTATTCTGAAAGGTGTGTGTGCAGCCTCCAGCCTGATCATGTTGCTCCAGAACCACAACCCTCTTTCCTGCTTTGGACAAAAGCGCCGCTGCTGTCAAGCCTCCCACACCACTGCCGATCACCACCGCATCCAGAGCAGGGGGAACACGTTCCACACGAAACCCTGCAGGGAGCACACATTGCATTTTTGAGAGCACTTTCTTGGTATCTTGAACATAGGAGGTTTTGAAATTGCATCACAGCTTCACTGCAGTCCATAACATCCAACAAATAACATGAACAAATAAATAAATTTGCGAAATCTGAAAAGTATATATATAAATACAAATATGTAACTGTGTGCAAAATTTTAAGAAATAACATTTCGCAACACGGTTATGACAAAGAGACATAGAAGGCCACACTCCTACCTAGCAGCAAGATCCTAAGCCAGAAACAATTCTTACATCATCTTCAGAAATATTTTGCAGATCACCTATGGCTCTAAAGTACTGGTGCTGGTTGAAAACTACATGTGAACCCAAGTATTTTGTTCACGCTGGGGATCAAGAGGGCCTGTGTAAACCTTAGCGAGGATTCCTGCTACAGCTGATCAGCATATTATACACTACACATTATTATTGCACTATATTGCACTATATTACTACTAGGGTACTCTAGTATTGTACCCTAAGTTTGCACTGCACGACTACATAATATTGAAATAAACTAAATTTATTTAAAATAAGAGTAAACAGTCTACAGTTCTGTTAATAGGCACAGCGGAGCTTCCACCCAAATGCTAACATGCTCACAATGACAACACTAAAGACAGGACAGCTGAGACTGATGGGAATGGCATTAGTTTAGCAGGTATTTGGTTATAAACCAAAGCCCCCCCCCCTTTGTTTCCCCAACACTAATTATAAAGGACTACATATGGTTGTCAAACTTTTTGTGTTTTGGTAAAAAACTCTTGCTCAGCTGGATGTTGATGGATAATACAAAGCCCGGTAGACAGTTCAGTACATACAGTATGTGCTGATCATCAACAGACACTGAATCATTTCTTACCTCTCTTCAGCCTGCCGTCCCTCTGTCTGGTGTCAGTCACCAAGGGTCCTGGTGGCCTCAGGCACCTCTCACTGAACACCTTGTAGCGTTGCCCAGTGGTCATGAAGAAGATGACGACCACCAGCAGCACGCAGATCAATACACCTAGCAGCCACCACATTGCAGAAGAGTGCTGTGCACACTAAACAGCACTGACAGTAGGATGGAGTGGAGTGGAACAAACAGCAAAGAAGAGAAGGAAAGCAGCAAATACAGAAGCTAAAAGTGAGGTCGACGAGAAGATAGAGGTGAAGGATGAAGAAAAAAGAAAGTAAGAGAACAAAAACCAAAGGCTATCCTCCAACAAGGCTTTCCCTCACAAAAGAGCACTAAACTGCAGAGCAGGGGACAGTTAAAGTGGTGGAGCGAAGGAAAATGAGGATCCATGCTTATTAAGGTTAAGGGATCAAGTAAACCCACATATAACACATGACATTTTGGAAATTCTGACTACTCAAAGAGCAGAACACATTCTCCACGCCAAGGACATGAGACTAGCAGAGAAGAGAGAGCTGGTTGTTTATCTCTTCATCAGAATCCATTCAGACTGCTATCCAACCCAACACCAATGTGTTGCTTGTTACTGAACTGCCTTATGATTCATATTTTTACACAAATCTTACTGTATAGCTGAAGTCATCGTCGTTCCACTACATGATCGTGAACAAAGATGCTTTCAGAGCTGAGATGCTGCGAATGGGACACTTCTGGGCTACTTGACATTTGAGCTGATGTATGTGTTAGTAAAGACTGACTATGTCCATACAGCATGTGCAGTGACATATATGCTGTGCTAAAAAGGCAATAAAAATTATAATTACCATAAGAGGTGAAAGAATAATTTGAAGAAGTATGAAGGTTAAAAAATTTGAGATAAAATATTATATATATTCTGTAATGACTCAGAAAATGGAGGTTTGGACCCAAATCCAAAGCCCAGAGACCAAGCAGATTAATAATATAAAGTTTGTTGTCACTTGATGTCACAAAACAGGCGGGAGTCAGGAAACAAGGTAGGCAATCAAAGATTAGGCAAACTTAACCAGGCAAAAAGGCAGAAGTCCACGCTGGCAGGTAACAGACTAGGCAGACAAAGTAGGACACACAAGATAATCTGACAGGAAAAATGGGCCAGTGTACACACTGCATGAGTAATGAGGGAAGTGGGAACAGGTGAGCAGGTGGCGGGGCAGTCGGGTGAGGGTAGGAACAGTGCTTATTGCAGGTCAGGAGGGAGTTGGCAGCTTTGAGAGGAAACTGGCAAGAAATTGGATATTGTGAAATGAGCTTAAAGTATTAAAATAAGAAAGTGTATATTGGCCCGTGAATATGTGAAACAAAAAGTAGAATTCAGCGTCATAGTGTCAGCACTGACTTTATTAACACATGTTCATACTAAGGCCACAGGCTTTAACAGCCACTCAATATTGGGAACCAAATCTCTAAATACCTGAGCCAATACCCACATCAATAACTGATTAAAAAAAACATTCCTGAAATGAAACAAATAGATATCATCAACAACAGAATACAGTACAAATTAAAATTGAACACAAGACAAATAAATGGGGGAAATGAGTTAGATAGATGTTTTGCCAAGTTATTTATGTGATATTTCCTGGGACAAGTTAAATATTAGACTTATGTTGTGCAATGTTAGACTATTTTTACTTAATTTTTCTGAACAATAAATGATTACATTGTTAGGAATTAGGGTTTAATGGCATCAATATTCATATAAAATAATTATTATAACTACAATTTAGGAGTTTAGGTATCAAGAGTCTTTTTTTGAAAAGCATTTGCTCTGAATTCTCTCCAGGTGCTCCAGCTTCCTCTTACCTTTAGGTATGATTATAAGTGTGTATGGTGGTTTGTCTCTGTGTGTCTGCCCTGTGATGAACTGGATATCTGTCCAGGGTGTACTCCACCTCTCGCCCAATGTCAGCCTACCCATTGCTGTGGTTGTGAGGATTCTTAATAAGCCCATTAGCTCTGGTTTTGTGCCTATTGATGCACAAGTCCTGTAGAGTGGTGAGTCTGGAGCTGACGGTACAGAGCAGCTGCCAGATCAGTTAATGTCACCGTTAGGGTGCCTTCATAGATCTGATCTGACCTATCACATCTGTCATAAGCAAACTTGGTGACTGAGTTTAAGCTTTCACAGTCGTGTGTGTACAGAGCAGGGGGGTAAGTACACGAGCTTGTGGGGCACCTCTGTTGAGAATGAGGGGTTTGGAGGTGACACAGAAAATCACCCATGATTTAAATCAAAACAATAATTTATTCAGTATAGGCAGAAGCATGAACAATGTCTTATTTCACAATCATTAGTCCGACATCAGAATTACAAGGTTCAAGCTCAACTCACGGTCCATTTTCTAGAGGAATGTGTGGCTGAAGAGATTTTGTTTAAGGATTTGATTTGAAATGCAGATAATAGTCTGCGCACTCCACTGATTTTATACATCAAGACTATGTGGAGTACTACTCAGCCTATGAAAACAGTTGTATAATGTATTTTTATACCCTTCTAAAACCAAGTCATCAAGATTATTTTGGCTTGGAGACAACAGTGGAGTTAAAAACACACAGACAGGAGGGTTTATTGGCGAGATGCTTCTGATTTGCATTATTAGAAATGTAATAGTCAGGGTTTTTGGAGTTTGACCCATACAAGCTAATAAAAGTCAGGATATCTCGTCCTCTGTTGCAAATGTGTCTTACTTGTGAATTCCCCAACTTCATGGAAGTGCAATACTAAATCACTGGAGTACCTAAGGGTTTAAGGGTTTTCTTTCCTTCTCAAAGTGAATACTCTTATGTAACATTTTTGAATGAAACACTTCAATAGTACATCTTTAGTACATATACATTGTACATATGCACAGTAAACCTATACTTTAAGCCACCTGTTATTTCATTTATTTAAGCAGATAATTGTCAGTGAGCATTCTTTAGGAACTGAACAAAATCTAGTAAAGCCAATTTACTTTAGAGTTACGGTTGTACTTAAACATCATTAAGTATAGATACAGTGACAAAAATGGTTTTATTGCATTCAGGAGATTTTAATAAAAAAAGGACACAGTGAGGTTTTGGAATGTCACACATTCGGAGATCCAAATATAGCTGCCAGACAAATATCTGCTGTTTTTGAGACACTTTTAAAAACTAGAGCATAAATATAAATGTAATTTTACAAAGAATGAGCCACTTAAAATGTCTCGCTAATACAACTACCTTTCCTCATTTATGATTCAACAGTTCATTGTGCATCAAAAGTATTCAGTAGCTGCCGCAATAAAACATCTGAGTACAAAGAAGCTGCACGAGGAGCTTTCTGCAGTTGGCACCATGGACAGTGTTACATGTACAGTGGACCAAGAGTGCACAACACAACATTTAAAGATGACACAAATTTGTTGAAATTTAAAATGTCTTCATACTGTCACACTTTTTTGGGGGGGTGCTTCAGTTTTGTTGGGTTTCTGCCACTTTTTTTGTTGTGTTGTTCACTCGTAGATTACTGTATACATGTCTTTAATGATGACATTCTGAAAGTGTCACATACTGTAAAGGCAAGAATCTCACTACATCAGTATGTATAATATCACTGTGTATCTACATGCTATCTACAAGCTATTTACGGACTTACGGACTTCATAAATACAACACATAGGTTTTATTTTAAATTATAAATACTACAAAACAAAAGGTGCAAATTAGGAATGACAGTATGTGTTGAACTGAATTACCCGTTCTTATGAAACACAATATTGTACTAAATTAGAGCTTTAGTAGAAAGTTTTTAATGTGTGTGTATGTGTGTTTATATGTCCAGGGGTTTGAAACTATGCAATGCCTTCTCTGTCAGCCATATTGGGCTCTTTAGATCTTGGGTGACACTGGCTGTGTTCATGATTACTGTCTGACAGATCTTTCAACAAATATATATGACAGATTTTGTGTTTAGCTATTCTAAACTAGCTTCTAAATTGTTCCACATCTGATAGGTAGTTTTGTTTTTTTAACATGTTGTTGTTCGATTGCTTCAGCTTCATTGACGCTGTGATTGGCTGACTGTTCCAGCAGCAATAATAATAACAAGGATGCGGGTGTAATGCAAATGCCCTGTGAAGTCTATTACTTTCTGTTTGATAAGATACCCGCTAAGATACGTTCCAGACAGATTTAAACCATTAAACTATGTGGGTGGTGACAGTCTAAAGTGAAGCCTGTCGGTCAGTTAGTAAACTTAGTCTAGCTTGTTAGCTTAGCTCGGTCAATAAACAGGACAGTAGTTTCACAGTTTAGTCAAAAGATGCACTCCGCTACTGGCGGCAGCTTCACTGGAATTACTGCATTCGCTCTGAAAATTTGTTTAAAGTGGTAATATTATGCTCATTTTCAGGTTCAAAATCCTATTTAGGGGTTGTACCAGAACAGGTTTACATGGTTTAATGTTCAAAAAACACCATATTATTTTCAAACTGCACATTGCTGCAACTCCTCTTTTCACCCTGTGTGGAACGCTTCGTTTTAGCTATGGAGTGATACATCTTGTCTCTAAATGATCTTTGTTGGGAGTTGCACATGCGCAGTTCCTAGTTAAGGATTACTAGCCAATCAGAAGCAGAGTAGGGCGGGTCACTGAGAAGCCGGTAAACACGGCTTCGGTTCAGCTGTACATGTTGCCGACCAGCTTGGCAACATGGACTGGAGCAAGAGTTTCAGAGAGGTGAGTTATTAATCTGTAACAAAAGTATCTTTCATCCATAAAGTTTCAACTGAGCTCTGTCTCTACATCACAGGAACAACTTTATGTCCACTGACTGCCTGGAGGGTAGCTAGTGTTTGGAAGGGAGAGGAGAGGTGTGCTGAAGCTCACTGTTTTTCCATCTGTGTTTTTGAGGGTGTGTCTGACTAGCTGTTTGGCAAGCATTTTGATGCGTGTTTCCCTGTGACATCACAGCAAAGCGAAAGAGGAAAAGGCTAGACTACAAAGGAGCTGTTTTCAGGCAGTTCAGAGCAGAGCTTTCTGTGGGAGATGGGAACTTCCTTTGGGCTGGACTTTGGGCTTTTTCACTTTGCAAACAAATTAAATGCACAAAAAAGTTAGATAACTCAATAAAGGAGAGGGGAAAAGCAAAAAAGCATAATATGACCTCTTTAATTGCTGGTGTGACCGGGCTTCAAGGCAGTGATTCATCTGAGCCTTTAAAACAAAGCATTGTGTACTACTGACCCCTCATCAGAGGTTGGATTTGTTTAATGTGACAAAAAAGTGATTTCGGGCATAGCTGGAAAAAAGAAGTGATTTTGAAGTAGTACAATTTCTGTTTCCTATCCTGTTAACCATCTTGTTGCCCCTCCGATTTGTCTTCTGACCCCTTGTGGGGGTCCTGGCTATAATGTAACGAGTCAACTAATCATCACTTTCCTCTGCACATTTTATTTGCACACTAGTTGACATACTTAGCTGGAGGAAACTGTAGAAGTAGTGTTGGCAAGCTAGTTGAATGTCACTCAATTGTTAAAAGTAATTTTCAGCTATCATATTTTCAGCTAGCTAGCTAACAATGCTAACACTGACAGTAAATCTGGAAATATATCTACCTAAATAGACTTTCACACTGACTTAGTTAGAAGTTGTTTCAGGTCCACCACTGTGCCTGGTTGTTACATGATGGCAGTACTTCCATACAACCAACTCTCCCCCAAGATGATTCTAGTTGTGGCTTTTTCTCTCTAGCTACAAGGATGGCACGTAGATTTAATATATTGATGTGCAAATTGTATGGCTTTCTATCTTTTCATTACCTGTATAGTTTTTGTGTAGTTGGAGTGCCTGTGAACGTGTGTGTGACAACATTAAAATAAAGAACAAGATAAGAAAGGCGGCCTATGTAACATGGACAGAGAACAGATGGACTGTGAGGTTGTCATTGTTGGCGCACGATCGTACGTTTGTCGGGTATAACATTCTCCAATAAAAAAAACAAATCTGACTGAGGAAATCTGTAGCTTCTGTATTATTGTGTTACACACCCACTGAAGCGTTGCATGTGTTAGCCAAATAATTAATCATAAAAAGTCAATTGATTACAATAAGAGAAATCTCTTGCCTTTTTCATTTCATGTTGTTGTAATTTGACAACTTCTGGGTTTTTGGACTGCCAGACCAACAAATAAGCAGTTTTAAGATATGTGTTTGGTCTCTTGTAGGTTGTGGTGGGCGTCAACATTCTAAGTTACATTTTTGGTTTTTGGTTAATTAAGCGAACAAATAATCAATAGATCGGGTACTGCTAATACATTTTTCGAGCCCTCATAGCCTGCAGATTAAGTGTAACCATCAGTAATGATCGTTTTGATCATGAAATGTAAACAATGACATATGCTGATGAGCATCAGTACTGGCACAAATCATTAAAAAACTTACAAGCCTTAAAGTCCATGCTCAGGCACACACACACGGTCCTTCATGTGTCCAGGTAAAATCTGACATTCAAGATTTCATTTGTCTTTTCCACCGCTGTCTTTTTCTGTCTCTCTCTTGTTTCTTTCTATACCCTCCTTCCTATCCTCCCTGCACAGAAAAATATAATCCTGCTGAAATAATAGCTGTCTTATTCACATACCTTCAACCTTCATACCTTGTAAGTAAGGTCATTTTGATGCAAAGCTGTTACTTTAGCAAGAAAATAGTTTTTTGATGCTAAGCTACTGCTAAGGTCTTGATCTATGTGGAAACTTCACAAAGTCTAAAAAAGAACTTCCATTATTTACACACTATTATTTAGATTTTCAGTGCCTTCCTTCATCCTGACATTCCCTCCCTCCTCTGCCTTCAGCCTTGGTCTAGAAAACCCATGTGACGGGGACCCACTGGGGGTTTTTAGAAACCGTTTCCAGGGCGGCCTTGACGGTGCGGTAGGTCTCATCCAGGTTGTCGTTGATGATGCTGAGGTCAAAGTAGTGACCGTAGGCCGACTGGATTTTAGCGCTCTCGTCGATCGTCCTCTGCAGCTCTTCATCCTGAGACGGAAAACACGTGACTTGATTTTGCATGTTCTTATTGGAATCACAGGACCTCTATACTGAGTTTTACGCTACTTCCTGGACTGAAAATGTTCTATTTCTCTACATGTGTATGAAAGTGTTTCTTACCGTCAGTGTTTTAGTGACTACCCCTGCCTCTACAGCTGAGTGGTTCATCGCCTTGAGCACCTCGAAGTCCGGAGACTGAAGGAACACCACATAGGGCAAGAACTCGGAGGTCCTCAGCAGTTTGAGAGACTAGAATGCAACATGAATACACAAATACATTTAATTTGGACTTTCCACAACTGGGTTCAGATCCACCAGCCGGTCAGAGATTCCTGCCTGGTGACAGTGAATGACTCACTTTGTACTTTTCTGCAATGTCAGTTGATGTCTTGTGCAAGGCGCATGACACTCAACTGACTGAATTGAGCTCCTTAATGTGGCCAGGAGGGACCAGAAAAATATAAAGCTCTGTCAACAGTATATTATTGAGGCTGTACTTGGTGTTGTTATTGCATTAGACTGTGTTACAATGACATGTGTTGCTAATATTTTGTCCACCTCATGTACATGGGTCCTGTCTGACCATGTATTTAAAGCAATTCAAAATTATAATTTCAATAGAACTGTTGCATTGCATTACAGTGCACAGGGGTCTCTATTATTGTGTGCAGTCAGTGTCTGTGATAAATAAAATGTTCAGCTTTGGTGCATATAAAACTGACAAATCAACCATCAGTGTGAATGGTAGCAGAAATAGTACTACTACTACAATTACTCGCTAACAAGTAGATTATAGTGTTGATCAACAATTTACAATTCTTCATTCACAGCTTCTATTCTGTCACTCTACACATAGACAGAGGGACTCTGAAGCAATGATCAGACTCCTGCAGGGGTGGGTGTGTTTGAAACTGGGTTCAAATGCATTTCATTTATTTATTGCTAATGGGGTGTGTACCTGAGGGTTGGCGTCCAGTATGCAGACGCGCCCCGCCTCCACCACCTCATGTATGGAGTCGATCTTGATTCCGTACAGGTTGCCGTCGTATTCTCCATGTTCAAGATAGCGCCCGTTCTTGATGTCGGTCTCCATCTTGCTGCGGCTGGTAAAGGCGTACATCCGACTCTCGCGATCTTCTTTTTTGGGCTTTCTGGAGGTGTCTGGATGGACACAAAAACCCAGTCATGTATGTACACGCATACATTTCCCCTTCCTCTTTGGTTCCCTTTAAGAAGCTTTTGTTTTAAAATATTATTTTCTGTCCGAATCACAAGTGTTATCTGTATCAGATTGAACCTGCTCTTAGTTAAAGCTATACGACATTGACACAGAAAAGTGTTACAACTTTATTGTGCCTATCAGGAGACTACTTTAATAACAGATTTCATACATGGAATTAGGGCTGTGCGATATGACAAAAAATTCATATCCCGATATAGGTCATTTCTAACTGTAACTCGGGATATTTCTCTGCATTAGGCAGGTGGGGTAACTTAAGCAATTTTGGAAAAATCCAACACCATGACAAATACCATGATAGAGTGAACAACGACACAGCAAGTAATGTAACTAATGTTAGCTAGGTTGTGGATTAGCGAACTGACGCTACGCACATCATGGCTGGCACTGCTGGATAGTGTTGTGTGGCTCGTCCATTATTTTTAATGCAAATTTCTTCCCTGCAACACCGGCACATGTGGAAGAACGGACCGCAAAGTTAGTTTCAAGTTGGACATTCGACAGACGTCAAAGTCCAACTTCAAACTAACTTCACCGCGGTGCAAAGCGTTGTTCCCTCACCAAAGTATCACGGAGTGTGGAATTTGCGTCATAACGATATAAACGATAGAGCGTAACTGTAAACCACAGAAGTTTTTCTATCGTCAAACCATATCGTCAGCCCTACATGGAATGGTGGTGCCAAAGACGAGTGGATCCCTCAGTAGAAGCTTGTTCTTCAGTCTCCGCCGCCCCACACCCTGGGCACCAATCAAAATCAGAGTTTTCCTCTTGAAAGGCGGGACCTTGGCCACCTCCTCGTAGAGCAATATCTCATGTCGGTCGAACTCTGAGAGAAGAAGAAAGAGGGGAAGGATTCAATGAAAAGTAGGGGGGAGAGAAAGACATATGAGTTGAAAGAAGAGAGGAAGACAAAGTTTCACTGTTTCACAGAGGACACAGCTAAATTCATTCTCTGCATCTAACCCATCCCTCAATGCAGCAGTCTGCAGCCACTGTACAGCACCCGGGAACCAACTCCAGATCTTTGCCACTGTCCTGGTCAATGGCACTGACCGGATGACCTAATATGTTTTTGATGGTGGGAGGAACCGGAGCACCTGTAGGAAACTCATGCAGACACGGGGACATGCAAAGTTTGCATGGGTTCGAACCCTGGATCTTCTTGCTGTGTAGCCAAAGTGAATCCACTGGACCACTGCGCCGCCCACATAAATGTAACTGTAATAACTATAAATAAATATGGACATAATTTTTTTCTACAGAGCCGGGACAGGCTTTCTTACCTGCGTTTTTGGTGGTCACATACATCATTTTCTTCTTCTTCTTCCCTCCAACACCAGTACAAAGATTTCCTGTCACATGAATGGAGCATATGGTGAGTTCAGGCACTGAAGTCAGACTTGCATTGGGTGATTGTCATCATTCATGCTTCCCAATCACTGTTTCATTCACCAGCTGTTCGGCAGCTGACTCGTAACAGCCATTTGCTGAAACGTCTCCCTGTTTCTCTGTTGATACACACATTCCATCACAGCAGCGTCCTCCTTCTTTTTAACTGAGATGTCCTGTGCTTTATTGAGGGAATTAGTTCGTTAATAGCTCCTTCAAAGAGTGGAGCCTTTCCTGCCACATAGAGCTGTTTCAAGATTCATATTATGTATATATATATAGTTTCACATTATTAAAGTCAAAGTTAATCACTTTATTGCCAAGAGCTTAGCTTGGCAAAAACACTTCTATAACCCCCAGGTTTATTAAAGCTCCTCTCATCATTGGTACTTAGGGTACCAACTAAAAATCTATCTGACAATCCTTTGCAGGCCTCGCATTTAACCACCAGATGGCAGTGTACAAAAGCAGAAGACTGAAGATGGGAACAACGGCTCATAACATACAGTAGGGTATTGCGGTAATAGAATTTAGACAGCTGCTAAAGACATAGGCTGCACTTCTCTCAAGTGAACTGAATTTGCCCTAAAGGGCTTTTCATGTATCACTCATGCATGAATTCAAGAATTAAAACTGTTTATTTTCTTTATACTCCGATCTGCTTTCATTTTTGTGCTAATTCACTTTTCCTTTTCTATTCTTTCACTGACCGCCACCATCTTTACTTTGTTCTCATTATTCTTTGGTTTCAGTTACCTGCAGGCGCCAGTTCCACATCTTTCTTGACAAATGCTTTCCTCTTCTCCTCCAGCATCTGACTGGGGATCAGCCCCGCACTACCACCCTCCACATGACGGGCCTTTATAACACACACACACACAGTATATACATTCATAACAAAACCTCCTGATGGGCCCTGTATTTTTACTTGATTTTAACTTGATTTGATCTTTCTCGCTGTAGAATCAGCAGAACACAAAGAAGTGAATGTCCACTACAGCCCGACTGAGAGGCGATACCCATTTTCTGAACAAAGATTATGCCCTTTGTTATGAGACCTTACCAAAATAACATAACAGAGTGCTGAACATTAGTACAACCACATACATTAACGTTTTGATAAATAAAGAGACAAATGTATAACTACTAATACTAATCCAACGAGGGTTAAAATGAAGGGCAACTGGACTTGGTTGCCCTTCATTTTAACCCTCGTTGGATAACTATGACCTGGATGACTGAGAATCTTCATAGACATCTACTAATACTAATGAACATTAAAGGAAACAGTGTAGGTATTGTGTAGGCCTGCCAAACAGAAACTGTTATGAAATGAGGATTATACCATTTTGGCTATATAGGGAGGCTCTAGATCTGATTTTACGCCGAAAAATCGGTCAGGCTCTAATCTACACAAGCTGTTTTTGTACTGCACCTGCCACCAGTTGACATCATCCTGGTTGACTATCTGAAGGATGTCGCCTGTCTCAAACCTTAAGCCCGCCTCCTTACAGGGAATCAGGTTATCATTGGCCGGGTCGTAGTCATAGTGACACTTAAAGAACACCTAGAGAAACACAGATATAGACACAGGTATTTATCTCAATATGCACTTTGGTCTGTTTTTGCATTCTCAATGATGAATTTGATGTGGTATGCAATTCAATTTATTTTATTTCTAATCATTTTTGTTTTTATCTGTTACCTGACTTGGTGTTATGGTTTCATGGTAGCTAGGCAGTATTTTCAGAACTACACTTCCACTGGCTGCCTGCAGCTCCTCCTGCAGCACCCTGGGGTCCTGGCCAACCTCTCGTCCATTAACCTGCCAACACATTGGATAAAAGGAAGTTTCTCAAATGACACATTAACCACATTTGCGGCGTTTGGTGAGTCATGTTTATCGTACAGACTAGTGTTGTCAAAAATATTGATTTTTTGAAACATATCGATTCTGAATATTTCAAACGTTTTTAATATTCATTTTCCACAGTATCGATGCTGAAAATGTGCTTCTCTTCTCAGCGAGCTGATGCACACACCGCTGCAGCGCCCTCCTGTCACTCACAGCGCTTTCATCTCGTCTCATTCACGCCGTCCTTTATAAAGACCCTGGAGAGGTTGGAGAAGTCTCCATTTCAACATCACTAAAGTATCAAACAAGATGGCCCAGTAAACGGTTGTTGATAAGATAGCTGTAAGATAAGGTAATTCTCAAACTAAACTAATCCCCCTCAGAGCTGTTAGATCTGAGGAATCTCAGACAGCAGAGTTACAGCTGATAGGAAATACTTTGACTAAGGTCAGAAGTGCTTAACACACATTCATAAGTTGATAAGATAACTCAGTAATTATATTCAGTAATTTAATCAAAGTTGCGTCAATTTTTCCCCATGGTATCCAAAATTGTATCGAATATCGATATTTTTCAAGGTAATGTATCAAAGTTAGAAATTCCAGTATTGTGACAACACTAGTTTCTTGTTCTTTCTCAGTTTAGTATTCCCTGTCTTTTTATTTCTCCCATTTCTCTCTTTTTTTGTCCTTATTTCAGAGTCCGTGTTTCTCGTGCCTGTGTTTGCTGCATGTGTGATTACCGGCCCTGCCCTGATTCATCTCACCTGTGTCTCGTTATACCCTTTTCTATAGCAATTTTAATGTCTGACCCCTAGTGATACCCCTACTCTGTCTCAGCTTTTTGATCTGAATACTTTTGCCATTCTACTGACTTCCCTTGGACCAAACGTGACTTGCATGTAAACTTTTTTCACTCAACTTCCTGTGTCTGAAGTCATGCTTCTGAGTCCTCTGTTAGCCATTCAAGCACTGATAAAAAAAATAGAAGGGGTCAGTAAAGGGCATACTTTAATTTAATTAATAACTATATAAATGTAATGGTCTCCCATACCTCTTTGATGATATCTCCAACGTGCAGCAGTCCTTGCTGGTCTATCATCCCTCCATGGAGGATGCGGGCTATAATCAGCTCACCACACTCCACCTTGAACGTCACACCCTGAAACACAATTAATGTGGGCTATTGTTTCTATCATCTATTATCATAAAACCAGGATCTACAGTAGTACTGTACTGTTTTACCAAAAGCACATTAAGGAATGAGGACCTGAGGCTCAGGTTTTTTTAATGCAATATCAATATTTTCACTGCATCTTAGAATCAGTGCCTTTATACCAAACACTAAGAGAGCTTGGACAATAAAAAGTGAGGTCCAACATGGGATGAACTCAGCCATGTGAAATGTTTTGGTGTAACCTACCAGATGCTCCCCTGCCACTTTGCGTATGCCCACCATGCGGATTGCGTCAGGTGGCAGGTGCAGGTTGTTTTTGTGGCCTTCCTCCGGCTCATGATCCACAAAATCACATGGGCTGGGGGGGGGGCTGTCACATGTCTGGGACGCCACTGAATCATGGGTCTCCAGTAGAGACTGACAAGCCAAAAAAGGAAGAAACAAAAGTTAGACCTAAAAATTATGTACCACTATTTGCTCTTCTTGTCAAATTCTAATTCTCTGTTTTAACTGTGTGAAGAGATCTTTCCTGTGTTCAAATATTAAAAACAATTTTATTTTCTGATTCAGCAAAACAACAAAGAAATAAATTTTGATTTTATCAGACAATTAGAATGAAGGACATTTTGACAGTGGACTATATATTTCACTGTTTTACATTTACTGTACTGTGTGCCTTCTACACCTGGAAGTGAGGCTGTGTGAGTATGAGGGCGAGCTCCGCTGCAGTGTCGGAGCGGTGTGTGAAGGGGTCCAGGTCTCTGAGGATCTCCTGCAAGAGCTCCACGTTGTTCTCCCTCACTGGCGACGGACGCGGCTCCTTCAGGCTCTCCTCATACTCCTACAATACATAGAAAAAATCATTTAAAAAATGGATACACATAGACACAACCACACAACAGGAATGCATCTTTGTGCACATGAACAGATGCACATACACACAAGTCTAGTTTAATGATATGAACCACACCGGAGGGCTCTCCATGATGCCTTTGAGGTAGATGAGGTCCAGGTCATTGGCCGTGGTGGAACTGTTAGTGCTGTCACTCATTGCGTCCAACACCTGGGGCACTATTAAAACACACACACACACACACACACACACACACACACACACAGAAGAGGGACACAGGTATAATAAGAGGGAGAAACAAGGAAAATGTGACAGTGACAAATGAGACTGAGCCTTACTGGTTGTACCAGTTCAGGACTGTTTTAAATGAATTCCTAGCATGGCACATACTAATCTTTTTGGCTTATTTTATACTCTGATATATTTGTTTGGCCTCTGGTCATTATTATGGAAATATTCATTGTGATCAAGCTCATTTATATTAACCTCCCCCCCCCCAAAAAAACAGATAGTGCCCTTTTCCCTTAAAGGTTTAAGCCACATATTATAGCATTTTCTGCATTATTTTGATGGCACAGGTTTTTATTTGTAGGAATCTAAAACCATCCCAATGTAAAATTATGCAATATATGTGTTGATTTCAGCCCCTTATTCTCAGTGTCCCTGGTTCAAATTCAGAGACAGAAGAGGAGGAGTGTCTCGGCGTGCATGGCTGTCTGCCACTGATTCTTTTTTTATGCTACCACTGGGACGCTGCAGATTCAGACATTGTTAAATCCTACCCATAGGGGCATAAAGTTAATTAGCTTTTTTGCAACAAATCGTATTCTGTAGCTAGATACTTTAGAAAAAAAGAGAGTATCCTGCTAAAGCCGAAAGAGTGGCATCTGCAGCTACTATTACATGGGTAGGTTTCAACAGAAACCCTATTCTAATTCAGTTTTATTTAAAGGGAAAGTTGGGTTGTGTGAGATACTTATCCATAGTCAGTGTATTACCATATGTGGATCCAAAAGCATCCATATACATACAATATCTCATAAAAGAGAGTACACCCCTCAGATTTCTGTAAATATTTGATTATATCTTTTCATGTGACAACACTGAAGACACGACACTTTGCTTCAATGTAAAGTAGTGAGTGTACAGCTTGTATAACAGTGTAAATTTGCTGTTCCCTCAAAATAACACATTACATAGCCATTAATGTCTA
>NC_060151.1:3876110-3876706 GCF_021292245.1 Micropterus dolomieu | reverse complement strand
CACACACACACACACACATCACTGCCCCTCCTCCCTTGCCTCCCACCATCATCCATCTGCTCAGCTGCACCAGTATGTAAAAAAACAAATGGTGCCAGGTGCACACACACACACACACATACGCCCCATTACATATATGAAAGGTGGTCTTGCAGTCTCGTAAACATTATAACTTGGTTTTAACTGCGTTGTTTTTTCTCTCTGTAGGCTAATGAACCTTGTTTTAAATTATGTAAGTATGAAGCTTGATTTGAAGATAAACTGCTCTTTTCCCCCACATCTTATGCCACTGTTACATTATTTTAAAATGAAATGTCCAAATCTATACTATAATATCATATCATATTCCATTGTGTGTGTTTGTGTGTGTATGTGTGTGTGTGTGTCTGAGCGGGTGGAGGATGTCAAGTGCGTGGTCACGGTTTGTGACGTCACCCGAACCCCATCAGCACTGTTTGTGTGCGTGTTTCACAAGCTCCTCTCTTTATTATTTTTAATTGTTCATTTTTGTATCGTTATCCAAAGTGTATCCCACGCCTAACACACATACACCCCCAACATGGTACACACACACACACACACACACACGCGCGCGC
>NC_060151.1:3842515-3876010 GCF_021292245.1 Micropterus dolomieu | reverse complement strand
TCCTGCGGCTCAGTGCAGGTGAAATTTTTTTGGGTCTATCACTTGACTTTTTTGTCCCATAACTCTCAGGATCTTTTAAGAAATGTAAAATGACTGTCTTACTGCGTCCAACCTTGGCAGCGATGGCGCGTTGCGAGAGGCCTTGCTTGTGCAGCTCAACAATCCTGCCACGTTCAACGAGAGAAAGCCTTTTTGCCTTTGCCATTAGGAGATCATGACAGTGTGAGTGCCTGAAGATCAATGACACGAAAGCCATATTTTTGTGCAGATTTTACCTTTTTATGCCTATGGTCTTAAACTTTTGATCAGCTGATGAACAGCCTGTTTGAGTTTAAATGCAGTTTTCAATAAATTGCCTACTCTCTATTTTTTGTCTCTTGCTCCTGTTTCTTCTTTTGGCATTTTGAAGCAGTACTTACAACCCGGTTATGATCCACCAGCGCGAAATGCGAGTACTTGCAGTGTTTCCCCCGGTCTTAAGATTTTGTTCAAGAGTGTATCATCAAGTATGGAAGAAGATGACAGTGTTTAATGGTTCAAAGTATTTCCGATGTGTCAGTAGCTGACTGGTTTATTCCAAATATCAATATCACTACTACAATGCTAGTAGAGCTAGCAGAGATTATATATCTTAAAAAACTGAAGAAAACCTGTGGGAACTGCATCAAATATTAGTACATACAGTATGGTTTTGCTTCATTTTCAGAGTCGGTTGCAAACGAGTCAGCTCTGTGAGCAGACTCCAGCCGGCTCCCGTCTGAGAGATGATTTTGATCAATTTATTCGGATTACTTTTACTAATTAAAATACCCAGATTGTGTCTGAATAGAGTTGTGTAATTATTTATTTACCATACTATTTTAATTTTCATTGGTATGGTATTATTTTTGTTATACAACTAGGATAGTTATTCTTGACATTTCACACTTTTTAACCATCAATATAGCAGAATACATCGATGTATTGCAGACAAAGAATCTTGCATCTTTAATTCTTACAGCTCATTGATTGACAAGCTAAAGTAAGTGCAGTGACCAGCAGAAGTGATACTAAATCCCAAATATTCAAGCCAAGCAATCTATCCACCATAACATCAAACATACAAATTGACTCCTCAACCATCACTCCAACCAGGGTGGTGAGAAACTTGGGTGTCATGATTGATGACCAGCTGTCCTTTTCAGACCATGTTGCTGCTGTCTCTCGGTCGTGCCGCTTTTCTCATAAACATATATACAACATAAGACAAATCAGGCCCTGCCTCACTCAGTACGCCACCCAGCTTCTGGTACAGGCCATGGTTATCTCTCACCTCGACTATTGCAATGCCCTCCTAGCAAATCTTCCAGCTTGTGCGGTGAAACCACTACAAATGGTGCTGAATACAGCAGCGTGTCTGGTTTTGATCAGCCCAAAAGGACTCATGTCACTCAGTGACCTCCACTGGCCTCCAGAATCAAATTCAAGTCACTAATGCTGCATACAGAGTGACTACTGGGTCTGCACCCATCTACCTAAACTCCATAATACAAACTTACCTTCCTCTGCAGCCACTGCTCTCCTCCAGCAAACACTGTCTGGCTCTGGCTCTCCCTACACACAAAGCGATCTTCTCATTTCTGACACCATGATGGTGGAACGAGCTACCACATTCCATCAGTGATTTGCTACTGTATAATATACACAATATTACTCCACATTTGAGTGGACTGAAATACACTGAGGTCCACACTAAAAGAGCTTGCATAAGAACTAAAAAATGTAAAAATTACATTTCCACCACAACAAAAACCAGTAAGATTGAATAAAAATGAGCATAAGCATCTCAGACACTGAGTTTTATTATTTATGGCTACTTGTGCAGTTACTGTGGCTTGCTAAGTAACATGATGGCACTAGCAAAGTCCTCTTAGGCAAGTCATGTCATGTAAGGTTTAAAAGGTCTTAATAGCAGACGATTGGCTTTCTAGCAGGTTACGGGCGGGATAACCGCCATCTTTGCCGTTACGGGCTTTCCCCATAGAGTTATATTGAGGATGTGATTGACTGGCATGTCTCCTATAAATTGTCTCTGGCACTGGTCAGCCACAAAAGCCTGTTAAGCTAGCTGGCTAACCACAAACCCTCTTGCTGCTAAGCAAAATTCTCATTCAGTATGAGTCTTGCTTCTGTCCACCTGATGAATGTAGGTCCAGTCTCTTTAGCCTCTGTTTTTGGTCTCTTTGCTTGAATCTGAAACAAGCAGAGAGGAAGTAGATCATGACTTGATTCCTGGTCTGCAATTTTCATACTTTCATACATACTACTGAGCAGTATTTTAAAAAGACAACAGAAGTAATCCAAAGTTTCGGGTGTATTTGCTAGAAAATATTGGCTTACAACAGCATCATAGCCAATGATTAATACCGTCGACTTTACTGAAAGTTCTATCAAGTCACTAGCTTTTCTGACTTCATACGGATCAAGATTCAAAACCTACTATGTGACTTATTTACTAAAGATTATTTAGCCTAAAGCATACTGTTACCGGCCCCTTCTTGTCGCCTGACAGGAAATCACAGCTCTATGCGTCTTTGCATTGACTTTGTATGTAAACTCACTGCCCCGAACGTTCACTTCGCTTTTGGTCTGAAAGCACAGTAAGAGTTTTATGAAGTTCTAAGGAAGCGCTGAATATCTCGCAGTAGGCTATCTCTGCCATTGTCAAGTTGTTTCAGTGTTATTAATGGCTGAAGGTGAAACAAATGTGAGACATTTTCAACAAAAAGCGCTCGGAGCCGTCACATCGGCCCCTGTGAACGGGCACTGCACTGCTATAAGGGCTGGGACAGTTAGCATAGTTTATATCAGGATGCAATTTTAAAAGTAGTGAGTTATCACATATCTGCATAATATAACTAATATGAAGGGTATTAAAAATCAAAACCCACCACTCATTTATTATGTCTTCTGTAATTATCACTCTTCGTCTCATTACTGTGTGGGAACAACATAAAGCCTATAACAGCAAGCCCACAGAAGGTAGATGTGTAAAACTTGACATATGTAACACAACACCGTTCCAATAATAATAAAGAAAAATGCAATCAGTTTCTACAGCAAAGCATGACATTTAATCATATAAATGTAATTATTCTGCTGGGTTATGAAAGTTTTGAAAGAAAATACATAATAAATGAGATGATTTGCTGACTGTGATGGATAATCTATAAGTAATTTTTAAGTTCCTGCAATTTGATTTTCATGCTGTGTTTGTATGTGTATGTTTGTAGGTGGACCTAGTGGCAGCTACATCTTAAACGTCCTGATGTTCTTTGGCTTGTATTTATTTTTTGTTTTTTATTTTATTGTAAAGCTGTAAAACATGATGTTTGTGAGCCCAATCAGAGTGAAAGGTGTAACTCTAAAATATTAGATTTTAATTAAACATCTTAAAAAATCAGCAGTCTTTCTCTCTCGTGCTGCTCCTCTCTGTTTTCTCTTTCTCTGGGACACACTCACACACACACATTTACTTTTGTTAGTTTTGGGACCATTAAATAGACTTACATTAATTTCCGGAGACGATCCCTAACCCCAACCCTGACCTTAACCGTTGACCCAAAAGTCAGCTTTTTCCAAATCGAAACACACCTTTTGTCCCCATTTGGGGGCGGCTGTGGCTCAGGAGGTAGAGCGGGTTGGCCGTTAATCAGAAGGTAGGCGGTTCAATCCCTGGCTCCCCCTGGTTGCGTGTCGAAGTGTCCTTGGGCAAGATACTGAACCCCGAATTGCCCCTGGCGGCTATTCCGCCAGTGTATGAGTGAGTGTGAATGTTAGTTTCCGTTTGAGCACTTAGGCTCAGTGTATGAATGTGTGTGACTGGTGAATGCAGATGTAGTGTAAAAGCGCATTGAGTGGTCGAAAAGACTAGAAAGGCGCTATACAAGTACGGAGCATTTACATTTACATTTACAAGCTATCCCCAATAAACTGGTCTTTTGTTTGATATGTGTCCCAGAAGGTAGCATAAGTCTGACATACACACACATACACACACATGCACTCTTCTGTCTCAGTCATCTTTTCCAGTATAAAATGCAAACACATTAGACAAAAAGGGAAAAAATAGATTTATATTCGTAATATCTTATGTTTTCTTGTTGTTTTCAAACAGCCATCCATTCATTCAGTGTAATCTCTCTCTTTCATTGTCTCTTTCTTACTCTGTATTACACACACACAAAGTCAATAAAGGTACTACAAACACGTCATACATTAGCTCTCAACCGTAGTCTATTCCCTGAGCAAACACAGTAGCTGAGTGCAATACTGCGTATGCGTACTTAGTGCGGAATGTAGATGTGTTTGAGAAGCCAGCTCACCATAGTTCCTTCCACAAATACTTTTACCTGTGATAATGCTTCAGTAAAAGGGTAATTACTGACTATGGGGTGTCTGTCTGTCTGTGTGACTGTCTGTGTGTGTGACTGTCTACCCAAGAAGCTTAATGAGATGAAATGAAAAAGATTTGATTTCAGTGGCAGTAAAGAGGAGATTATTGAATGACACTGAACAGAATTAAACTGAAATGAGATGAAAATGCACAGAGGCACCTACAAACAAAGAAAACAAAAAAGATATTGGAAACAAACAAGAAGAACCCATTGTATGCTGAGTATATTATTGAGCCTGATGAATCAATCCCAATCAAAGTGAATTGATCTTTTCCACAAGCTCATATTAATTGACTAGCCAATGTAGGATGCTTGATGCAGCAATATATTCACCCTTAGAGTTAAAGTTAGCTAACTGCTAATCAATCCTAATTAAAGTGGCTATAATCAATATTTTTATATTAACAACAGATTACATGATTACTTGAATATGAAAAAAGTTGCTCATAATGATAAACCCATCGAGAATTATTAACTCTGCAGTTCCACTCAGCTCTGTGGAGCGCTTTACGATCATTCAGTTTGTTTTGGTTTTAAGTACCACAACTTTACTGCTTTTTTTCAATTTCACAGCTCTCATTGCATTGTAAATAAAATGACTGTGTGCTACCTGCCTTCACAATAACGGCAAACAGATAAATGCAGCTATTTATCAATTGGTGGAGATATATTTTATTTACATTTATCAGATTTTTACAAAAATCTGTTATTGCAAGGGTAAACGTGGCTAGGTTACAATGAAATTTGTATTTACACAGTGTCCTGTGAAAGCAGGATGGTCAATATGATGCATATCATGCACTTGTATTTGTATTTGTATAATAGTAATTCAATATAAAAATCATAAACTACCTTTCACAGTTACTACCCGGTAGATGTTTTGACCACTAGTAGTGTTATGGCAAAATATTTCTATGAGTTTTGTTTGGATCATACACATGCACTGACTGCTGGCACAGGCAACATGTTACACATTCCTGCTGTTAGTTTACCACTTTTCTGCTGATCGACAGTTCAAATGTTTAAAAAAAAAAGATGGCTTTATTATAATAAAGATTTAGCTTAATGACGAAAGCATAATCATAAAAAAACAAATGCATTTTTGATGTTTCTGTTGGCTGCTCATTAATTAACAGGCACCATAAAAATAATCAATTAAAATGTGTTTGAACATGAACAAGGCTGAGGGTCTAAGTCTCAGTCAGTGGCCCGGGAGTGATCAGCAACCCAACCGATTTTATGATCCAAAGCAGTAAGAATTTTCCACAAAGAAAACTCCAAGACTGTGAGATGCCATTAAAAGCTCTGGAAAACAGCTTGTAAGTGGACCTTGAGTTGAAAACATTTTTTCAAAGCAAAAATATTATCTACTGGTCCAAGGATGATGCCAAAGCATGGTGCTATTCCAAACAAATTAATAAGGGAACAACTAAGATAGAGGATAACAACACTGAAATATTGGGGATTGTTTATCCATCCATCCATCCATCTACAACCGCTTATCTGGGTTTGGGTCGCAGGTGCAGCAGGGACCCCAAACCTCCCTTTCCTAAGCCACATTAACGAGCTCTGACTGGGGGATCCTAATTGTGGGTCTTCCCAAGGCCTCCTCCCAGCTGGATGTGTCTGGAACACCTCCTTGGGGAGGCGCCCAAGGGGCATCCTTACTAGATACCCAAAGCCAGTTCTCTGGCTTCTTTCAACGCGAAGGTACAGCGGCTCTCTCCTCACAGATTACTTGGCTTCTCCCCCTGTCTCTATGGGAGAAGCCAGCCACCCTCCTGAGAAAACCCATTTCGGCCGCTTGTAATAATAATAGTAAATTTATTTATAGAGCGCTTTCAATCAAAGTGCTTTACAAAATCTAGTCTCTGGGGCACATGGCCGGTGTTGTCGGGGTAGGTTTTGGTGCTCCTCCTTGGGGGTGCTTGACTGGGGAGGCTGGGCCCCCATCCGGGGATGAGATCGGCCTCGGGGGCTGCTGGCTCTGCCTGCACTCTGGGGAGGGATGCCTCTGGCTGGGCTGGGGGACTGTTGGCCTGGTTCTCCTGCGTTATCGCTCCCTGGTGGCGGGGAGCTTCCCAGCACAGCTTTCTGCTGTTCTTCCTTGGGGCGGGGTACAGGTCTCTGGGCACTGTGCGGGTTGATCCGGTTGCGGTGGGATTGTAGGGCGATTGTCGGTGCATCTTGATGCATTGTTCTTTTTCCCTGGGCAGGGTCTCTGAATGGCTGCTGGGCGTTTAGTTTGTGTATTGGAGTCCGGGGGAGGCATTTCCTCGTTGGCTTGGAGGGACCAGTTTACGTCTCTGTTTTGCTTCGTTGGCCTCGGATCCATGCTTCCCCATTTCTCTGTTGGCCAGTTGTATCCAGGTCATCATACTCTAAACCAGGCTGCTGGGCAGGACAGGTTTTAAAAAAAATAAAAATAAAATATAAAGTGCTTTACAAAATGAATACAAGTAAAATACAAACAGTACAATAACAATAATGTTGGAGCTCAAAATTAAAAGGCTTGCTCACCAACCGTTTTCTTCCTAACCTTTGGTACAGTCAGAAGTACTGTCCTGTGGGAGCGCAGCAACCGTGTAGGCGCATAAGAATTTCAGACAGATATAATGGTGCAAGGCCATTCACTATTTTGGACGTTATCAACAAAACCTTAAAATCTGCCCTAACCTGAACAGGGAGTCAGTGCAGTGAGGCCAGAACAGGAGTTATATGCATGTATTTAGTTGATCCAGTCAGAATACGTGCTGCAGCATTCTGGACCATCTGCAGACCTCACAAACTTTTCATAGGCAGCCCAGAGAACAGTACATTACAATAGTCCAGCCCAGATGTAACAACGGCATGAATAAGGGCCTCATCATCTTTAAGTGCCAATAATGATGTAAGCTTTGTGATTCTTCGGACATGAAAAAAGGCTACTTTTGTCACCTCTATGCAAATCAAACAAAAGTGACCGGTCAAAAACTACCCCAAGATTCTTTACACTATCTTTGCACTGAATGACCAAATAATCAATGGGTAGAGTACAATTGTCATACAAATGACCTAATCCAGCTGGTCCAATAGCTATCATCTTAGTTTTTGCTGAATTGAGTAGCAGGAAGTTTGCTGATAACCAGCTTCTCACAGCAGCCAAGCAAGTTGATAACGTAACTGAAACAGATGCATTTCCTGCAATAACTGGCTTATATATTTGTAAATCATCAGCACAGCAATGAAAAGCAATCCCAAAAGAACGAATGATCTGACCCAATGGCGCTAAGTATAACGAAAACAGTGGACCAAGGACTAAACCCTGTGGAACCCCATGCTGAAGTGGGGAATGGTCGGAAAATGTGTTATTATAAAACACACATTGAGATTTTTCTGAAAGGTAAGATCTCAACCACTTAAGCACCTGGCCAGAGATGCCAAAGTATTTCTTGATTCTGCCCAAAAGAATACAGTGGTCCACAGTATCAAAAGCCATGCTAAGACAAAATTCTAACGACAAAAGGACAGATGTTAAGTCTGAGTCAGCAGCCAGTAACAGGTAGTTTACCACCTTTGTGAGTGCCGTTTCAGTAGAATGTTTTGCTCGAAAAGCAGACTGCAGTGGCTCAAAAAGATTATTAGATGAAAGATATTTTAAAAGCTGATTTGGGACCACTTTCTCAAAGACTTTAGATAAGAAGGCCAAATTCGAAACAGGTCTATAGTTTTCCAACGAGTTTATATCCAGATTTGGTTTCTTCAGTAATGGTTTCACCACCGCAGATTGAAGCAAGCCAAAAAAAACTCCTGTGGAGTGCGAAAGGTTTAAAACAGCTAAAACATACAAACCTCATGTTGGCCATAGTTCTTTAACAACCCAGGCAGGCAAGGGATCCAGAGAGCAAGTGGTACTTCTTGCAGTCACAACAATTTTAGTTAACTCAGCCAAGGAAATTGGCTCAAACTCAGAGTGGCCCTGCCCTGTAGAATATGGTCCTGTGATAGCGCAGTCTAATCCCCCAACATCTGACTGGGGTATCGTATCGGTACCGGCCATATTGTTCTTCATGATCATGGGTGAGGGTAGGAACAATAACTGACTGGTAGATCAAGAACTTTGCCTACCGGCTCAGCTCTAGTTTCGTCACAACGGTACAGTAAAGCGGTGCAGTATAAAAAACAGATTTATTTTTGTGATTCATTGTTGGTATTCGGTATTCAAGGAAATAGTTAGAAATTTTCTATAACATCCTCAGTGTTTTTTAAGGTTATTATCTGAGAGGAAGCTCCAGCCCTGCTATAGAAAAAAAAAAATAAAAATGAAATTGTATGAGTTCAGAGTCACTGCGTTGATGTTGATATGACTTTTGGTTAATCTGGGTCATAGAGAACTCTGATATTTTCCTCTAGTTCCTCTCCTTGTATACCCATAAAGCCTCCAGATAAGCATTCATTTTTTTTCATCTCATGCAGATGTGTCTTTGTTTACTTGAGTTGCCTAAAGCAAAAGTTTGTAGGATTTTGTGCCCACTCAGATCTTGACGATCCCACTGCGTCTCTAAGTACTGGTGGGACTGTCACCTTAAGGATGAGGCAGAGTGTGGTCTGTAGAGAGTCTGGATGAAGACGAAAGGAGACAGCTCTCTCTCTCAGTGCCCTGGGCTGTCTTATCTTTGTGTTGTGGCAGCACCTGCTGCAGGTCTGCCCCAAGGCAACACACACACACACACACATACACGTTTGCATCAAAAACGTCACAGACCTACAATTATTCCCTAATGACTAAGCATCATCAGAAACCATTTTACAGAAAGTTTTGCTGATCCACTAGTGTGGGAAAAGCTTGACACTTTCTAAATCACCAAGCACAGTGAATACACCTTTATTCTGAATGAATACATGAATGATTTAGTTCATTGTGTCACGTGAAAAACTGAGCTGACCTATTTTCTAAAACTTGACTTGAGTCAGTCAGTTCACCCAAACAAATATTTTATAACCATGCAAATTGTTTATTTGTTCAGGTTTTTATAATTCTACCTCCACCCGAATGTAATGGAGGTGAATAGACTGTGGTTTGTTGAGCTCAAGGCACTGAAAAAATAAATTTTAACAAGGCTAAGAGACTACTGCCCTGCTAGCAACTCTGTGAAGCTATACAGTTATATGGTATGAGATAAAAATCTAACGTCAGCATCAGGGCATCACGTGGCCTTCGTGCCCCCTCGGTTTGGCCCTATGCTCCTCAAAAATGTACAGGTGAAACTTGAAAAATTAGCATATTTCAGTAATTCAACTTAAAAGGTGAAACTAATATATAGACTCATTACATGCAAAGTGAGATATTTCAAGCCTTTATTTGATACAATTTCAATGATTATGGCTTGCAGCTTATGAAAACCCCAAATTCAAAATCTCAGAAAATTAGAATATTGTGAAAATGTTCAGTATTGTAGGCTCAAAGTGTCACACTCTAATCAGCTAATTAATCCAAAACATCTGTGAAGGGTTCCTGAGCCTTTAATTGGTCTCTCAGTCTGGTTTAGTGGAATTCACAATCATGGGGAAGACTGCTGACCTGACAGTTGTGCATAAAACTATCATTGACACCCTCCACAAGGAGGGAAAGCCTCAAAAGGTAATTGCAAAAGAAGTTGGATGTTCTCAAAGTGCTGTATCAAGGCACATTAATAGAAAGTTAAAGAAAAAGGTGCACAAGCAGCAGGGATGACCGTAGCCTGGAGAGGATTGTCAGATAAAGCTCATTCAAACGTGTGGGGGAGCTTCACAAGGAGTGGACTGAGGCTGGAGTTACTGCATCAAGAGCCACCACACACAGACGGGTCCTGGACATGGGCTTCAAATGTCGTATTCCTCTGGTCAAGCCACTCCTGAACAACAAACAACGTCAGAAGCGTCTTACCTGAGCTAAAGAAAAAAAGGTCTGGTCTGTTTCTCAGTGGTCCAAAGTCCTCTTTTCTGAGGAGAGCTAATTTTGCGTCTCATTTGGAAACCAAGGTCCCAGATTCTGGAGGAAGAATGGAGAGGCACACAATCCAAGATCCAAGAAGTCCAGTGTGAAGTTTCCACAGTCTGTGTTGGTTTGGGGAGCCATGTCATCTGCTGGTGTTGGTCCACTCTGCTTTATTAAGTCCAGAGTCAGCGCAGCCGTCTACCAGGACATTTTAGAGCACTTTATGCTTCCTTCGGCAGACGAGCTTTATGGAGATGCTGACTTCATTTTCCAGCAGGACTTGGCACCTGCCTACACTGCCAAAAGTACCAAAACCTGGTTCAATGACCATGGGATCTCTGTGCTTGATTGGCCAGCAAACTGGCCTGACCTGAACCCCATAGAGAATCTAAGATGACCAAGAGAAAGATGAAAGACATGAGAGCGAACAATGCAGAAGAGCTGAAGGCCGCTATTGAAGCATCCTGGTCTTCCATAACACCTCAGCAGTGCCACAGGCTGATAGCATCCATGCCACGCCGCATTGAGGCAGTAATTCATGCAAAAGGGGCCCAAACTAAGTACTGAGTGCATATGCATGATTATACTTTTCAGAGGGCTGACAGTTCTATATTTAAAATCCTTTTTTATTGATTTCATGTAATATTCTAATTTTCTGAGATTTTGAATTTGGGGTTTTCATAAGCTGTACGCAATAATCATCAAAATTATATCAATTAAAGGCTTGAAATATCTCACTTTGCATGTAATGAGTCTATATAATGTATTAGTTTCACCTTTAAGTCTAATTACTGAAATAAAAGAACTTGCACTTGAGCTGAATCCGGTGCCTTTTGTTGAAACACAACTTTTCACAAAGTTGATGTGCTCATCAACTGTCAACGACAAACAGCAAAAATGGGAAAATGTGCATTTCTACCTGATCATAGTTTTAGATTAAAGGTCAAGGGATCGGCAAAGACATTATATTGAATGCACCCAATTGTTGTTGGGACACAAATTTCAGCTTCATAAAGGTGCTAGAGGAAAAATCAGGGGATCATGAAGTCATTTAAATCAGGAGAGACTTCATTAAGACTGACCATATTAATTACCTTTTATTACCATAATTATTACCTGCACAATAAACATAGAAAATGTGAAGAGGCTTTAGCGATTAGACCCCATTGTGACGTCATCATATGTTAAGGGGTTTGTCTGGATGGAGTTGAGACACTGGTGATGGGGATGGGATGAAGAGAATAGCTGAGATCTGGATGGATGTGCCGTGGTCAGACCTAAGCACTGGTGATGAAGTGATGAATCTGGAGGTGAAAGGGCTGGAGTTCAGCTTTTGTTTTTGTCATTCTTTGACTTGCAAGGTGGCAATCAGGGATTTGTCTGTATTAAAGTGTTTTGGATTAACGTAGCAGATGAAGGTGGCTATGAGACAGTATCCGGTGATCCACAACAATATCAGGTGGGTCAGTTGCTGGGTGCAAGGAGTGTCTGCTAGGTAGCTTCTCAAGTGAAGCGATGTAGATTTGAAGGTCTTTCCCATTCTGGTGTTATCGAAGGAAGATAATTCTTCTCCCCTTTTCACACAAATACCCAAGAACCAGTGTCACTTTTTGCTAGATTCTCAGAACTGGAAGGAACATCCCATTGCAGTAGAGCCAGCCAGGAGATGAGCGGGGATTGTAGCTGGAGGACATCAACCAGATCTCCATAGAATGGAGTTTGAATCTCAGACTGGATAGCTTGGAATCCACTGGGGTATGTGGAGCATGCTGGCGTACACTAAAAGTAATAGGCAATATTTTTGTAGCAAGTTGTTGCTAGAGAGGAGGTATTTTTAGCCAGTAACAACTAACTTGGGTAGTAATACACAGGCTCAGATTAGGACCCCACTGCATTGATCTGGTATAGTACTGGTATTGGATACATACAAGGTAGCAGCCTTTTGATCAGCCTCTCAAGCCTCTAAATTAACTTAGGATCCCAAAGTCTGAAGAGTAAAATATTTTACCTTGATTAAAACATAAAACCACCAGATCTAAAAGTGTAGCTTAAAATGTGGCTTGTAAAAGAAACTGGATAAAAATGACAACTGGTGACAGAGCTTCTGACAGACAAATGCAATGATGGCGATTCACACTGAAATGGCAGCTGACAACAGCAGAGAGGAGTAAATGCCCATTCTGATTACAAAGAAGTTGGAGAAGAGGGACAGAGAGAGAGAGAGAGAAACATAAATGAATGAGTGGCATAGTTTTCCTAGTTGAAATTATGCTATGTTTCATTAGGATACATTGGGAAACACGAGTGTCTGTACCAAATTTTGTGCCAATCCAGCCAGGCATTGGGAAATTTCATTTGATAAATATTTTCATTTGGTTTTTGATTTCAGAAACAGAAGGAGCTTTATTGCCAAGTCGTGTTTTACACATACGAGGAATTTGCTGTGGTGATAAGGTGCTACAAGTAGACAAACATACAGTCAACATAAATAAATGTAGAAATATATAAATATGGAATAGAAGAACAATGTTACAGATATATATACATGTGCATCAGCCACTTGCCAGAGGGGAGAGTCTGAAACAGTTTGTGTCCGGGGTGGGAGGGGTCAGCTGCAAGCTTTCCTGCTCGCCTCAGAGTCCTCGAGGCCTACAGGTCCTGAAGAGAAGGAAGATTGCAGCCAATCACCTTCTCTGCAGAGTGAATGATACGCTGCAGCCTGCCCTTGTCCGTGGCAGTGGCAGCAGCGTACCAGATGGTGATGGAGGAGGTGAGGATGGACTCAGTGATGGCAGTGTAGAAGTGCACCATCATTGTATTTGGCAGGCTGAACGTCTTCAGCTGCCGCAGGAAGTTCATCCTCTGCTGGGCCTTCTTGGTGAGGGAGGTGATGTTCAGCTCCCACTTGAGGTCCTGGGAGATGATGCTGCCCAGGAAGCGGAAGGAGTCCACAGTGGTGACTGGGGAGTCACACAGGATGACGGGGGAGGGTGGGGCTGTGCTCTTTCTGAAGTCCACGACCATCTCCACGGTCTTCAGAGCGTTGAGCTCCAGACTGTTCTGGCTGCACCAGGTCACCAGATGGTCCATCTCCCACCTGTAGGCGGACTCGTCCCCACCTGAGATGAGCCCAATAAGGGTGGTGCCATGTTTTCCCAGCTTCACATGCTGCTTCCTGTCCTTCAGGAAGTCAATAGGATTCATGCTCTGGAAATCACAAGTTGCATGCATTCCTAAATGCCTGTACTGACTTCACATAGGCCTGTTAAACGAGACAGACACATTCATTTCAGCAATAGTAATAACTTAATTAGGACTGTGAACTTCTAAATGTTAGATCCCTCTCAAACAAAACTATTATTCTAAATGGTTTTATCTCTTCTTCTGACTTAGACTTTGTGTTTCTAGCTGAGTCTTGGCTACCTCCTGGTGATCATAGTCCGCTTGTTGAACTGTGTCCCCCCCGGATTAGGACTGCTTTAGCCACCCCAGGGAGTGTGGCTGTGGGGGTGGCCTTGTAGCTGTTTTTAGAAAGCACATTAAATGCACTCAAATTGCGTGTAATAATTACTCTTACTTTTGAAGTGCTTTCACTCAAACTTGGTGGCCCCTCACCGATCGTAATTGCTGTCATCTACCACCCCCCCAAACCAGCTGGTCCCTTCCTGCTAGAATTCCCTGTATTTTTATCTGATTTTGTTTTATATGAGAATAGAATTCTTATTTGTGGTGATTTTAATTTGCACATTGACGAGTCTTCAAATCTCCCAGCTCTTAATTTTTTAAGTATCATTCATTCTTTTAATTTCCCTCAACATGTGTCTGGCCAAACTCATCACCATGGCTGCAAACTAGAATGTAGAAAACCAGAACGAAGATGGAAAAAATCAGGTCTCCAGTTCCACTTCACAGCCATGAAAGAGTTACTATTTCGTACAATAGTTTGGTAAAAGATGCAAGAGTGTCATGTGTCCAAACTGTCCTAAAAAAACTAGCCTTGACCCCAAAATCCTTGACAAGGGCCGCCAAATCTCTAAACTGCCTTTTCTTTCAAAAACCCTTGAAAAGATGGCTTCTTAGCAGCTCCAACTTTTATCTTTGAAAAGTTCCAGTCTGGCTTCTGTGAGCATCACAGTACTGAGACAGCACTCTTGAAAGTTACAAATTACCTCCTAATGAACGCTGATGCAGGCATATGTTCTATACTGGTTTTGCTGGATTTAAGTGCTGCCTTTGACACCATTGATCATGGCATCCTGTTGAACAGACTGAGGCACTGGGTGTGGGTATCTGGTACTGCACTGAATTGGTTTGCTTCATACTTATCCAATAGGAAGTTTTGTGTCTCTATAAATAATTTTAAGTTGTCCTTTTCAACCATAAACTACGGTGTGCCTCAGGGGTCAATCCTTGGACCTATTTTGTTTTCTATATATATATGCTCCCTCTGGGTGATGTCATACGCAGGCATGGTGTTAACTTCCATTGTTATGCGGATGATACACAGTTATACCTACTTGTACAGCCCACTGACCTTAGTATGCTGAGCTCATTACAGGACTGCCATACCGACATAAAAAATTGGAGGTCAAATAACTTTCTACAACTTAACTCCAATAAAACAGAAATCCTGGTTATGGGTCCTCAACATCTCTGCAATCAAATTCTGCTCTCTTCTGGCGACCTGCTACAACATTTGAAGCCTGTTGCAAGAAATCTTGGCGTTTTGTTCAATAGTAATTTATGTTTTGAGCATCATGTTTATAAGCTTGTCCAGTCCAGCTTTTACCACATTAGAAATATCGAAATATCAAATGTTACAGATGCAAAAAGTCGGCCTCTTCTTTTAAATCTATTTTAAAAACGTACTTTTACCGGACAGCATATCCAGATTTTATCTGAGCTGCCAGTCGTTTTAATATTGTTGCCCTACAATTTTTATCACTCTGTTTCCTGGTCTTATCTTTCCTTATGTCCTACTGAACATATTCGCTATACTCTATTGTGATCATGGTTCTTTCATTGTGTATTTTATCCCCCTGTATCTTATGACCCATGTGGTTATTTTTTGTATTTTATGTGTGATTTGTTGAGAAGCACTTTGTTTGTTTGTTTGATAAGTGTTATATAAATAAAGCTTATTATTATTATTATTATTATTATTATTATTATAAATTTATACAGCAATCAAACCAAGATTGTTGAGATATTTCAATCTAGACACAACCTGTGGACATCTTGACCAACATTGCCATTCCTAAAAAGATAACTTGCATTTTCTTGAAACACACAAAACAGGTTAAATAATACAGATAACCCTCAACATGACATGTATGAAGAACACTTCTGGTTGGCAGGTTGTGAGTAAACTGTCCCATACTTTTACTGGTTTGGAGAGAATGGAAATGATTTGAACAAAGTGTGACGGCCTTTACAATTCATCGCAACCCATTTGAACACCTTTGGATGATTCTGAACCAACGTGTAAGACAATGCTCTCCACCCACATCTGGATAAGACCAAATGATATAATATAAACAATCATCTTTACATCAATTTAGAGATTTCTGTGACTGACTCTGATGTTATATGTCCTTATATGTTATTACTGGCTATGTTTGTGTTTCTTTATGTCTGCTGTACTCAGGTATGTCTTTCAAAAGCAATCTTGATCTCAATGAGATGACCTGATTAAATAAAGGTGGTACATACAGTATAAATGATGGACTGTCTTGTGGAGGAATGGTGTACCCTTCAATAGAGTTCCACAGACTTGGCAAGGAGCACTGAAGCTGCTCCGGAGGCTCGTGGCAGCCTGAATGCATTCTCAGACCCCTCAAGTTTGTTTTCTCTTTAATTTGTCACCCCTCTGTACATATTAGTAAGAAAAAACCCCAGCTGAGAAAGATCATGTCAGTGCGCCTGTGTGGTTGTGTCTGATTGTATCAACAGCAGCCTTGTAAAGGTTACTCGCTGAAAGCGGGGAAGGAGAGTGGCAGGAAACATTTAACCAGCTCTGATAAAGCACACAGCGCTGTTTCTGCCACTGCACGTCACTCAGCGTCACCTCAGAACACACACATTTACAAATAAAGCTAACAGGCACTATAAATTCAGAGATCTTGACAAATAAGTAAGCATGTGCATACACTCACAAAGAACAAGAACAAAAACATACATACATATACACACACACAAATGCTTTTAAAACCCATCTCCTGTCTCAATGTTCAGGAGCCTCTCAGTGTTTATTTAAGTCTGTGATTCTTCTGTATCTCCGCTCTGTCAGGACAATATGACAGCCAGACTTTACTGATAACCAGCCGTATCAGCACCAAAAACAACACATCACTCTAATGGACCCTGCTATGAGTGTGTGTATGTGCCTCAGTGTGTGTGTACTCTCACTTTGCCTCTTATTGTATATTTTTGCGTGCATGCGATTGCCTGACGTGTGCATCTGTCTAAAGCATGTTCAAGTCTAAATCCCAATAATGTGTCGAAAAAACATGCCTCAACCCCTTTATTAAACATAACTGCAGATGATATTGTGGCTACGATTAATGAGCTCAAATTTCATAGCCATATTATTACACTTTTGTTTTCCTTTCCACCACCATGCAGGAAATGGAATTCCATCTCTCTGCTAACTGCATTATCTGTTCCTGTTGATTAACAATGTGATGCTATCACAGTCTCTCTTAGCCTCTTTTAATATAAGCATCTCAACAATAAGCAACACATGCGCTAAACGAAAAGTACTATACATGTTAAAGACAAAAACACTGAAAGGAAACATACTTCATGTACGGCTTTAATATAACAGAACATTAAACAGCTGGACACTGTAGCTTTTAGCAAATGTTACTCAAACAATACTAAACAGTGCCTTTATTAGGAACTATTTTCATCTGTGGAATAACATAGATGTGTTTGTGAAGGTTCTCAGTCACCCAGGTCTTAGTTATCCAACAAGGGTTGAGGTCAAGGGGCCTTGACTTTAACCCTCGTCCTGGCTTCGGAATTGGGGGAGCTAAGTCGGGCAAAATCATTAGCTTTCCGAAGAAGTGGAGCTGAGAAAGTAACCCTTTAGCTCTCCTTCATCAGTCTTTACACAATTACTTCTCTCATTGTTTGTGTGCAAACAAGTGCAACACAATGAATGCTTTCCAGGAGAGACCAAAAATGTGCACCGTTATCATCATCTATCGTCATGAGCTTTGTGTAGATTTGGGTGGATCAAGGAGGCCGAAATTAGTTTTCTTTGTGTGTGATCACCGTTTGAGATCGGGTAAGGAGCTCAGACATTCAGCAAGACAGTGGGGTAGGACTACTGCTTGTTCACACTGAAGAGGTAGAGGGATTTCTGATCAGGAAACCGCCAAGATTCCTTCTTTCTATTGAATTCAAATTCAGTGTAAGTTATATAGTGCCAATTCATAACAACAGTTATCTCTTTACTCTTCGCATAGAGCAGGTCTAGACTGTACTCTTTACAATAGTGACCCAACAATTCCAACCATGAGTAAGCAATTGGCAACAGAGGCAAAGAAAAACTCCCTTAGAGCAGAATCGTGACCAGGAGGGGCAGCCCACACAATAGCCACATAGTAATTCAAAAAAAGTAAAAGACAGATAATGAATCATGGTATTGATAATTATAGTAATATTAATGATAATTAATATAATAATAATAATAATAATAATAATAATAATAATAGGACTAATAATAATAATTGTAACAGTGGGTGTCGAGCAAAAACATGCAGAAAGCAGGAAGCAGGAAGCCTGCAACCTGATTTTAGGATAAAGCAGGTGGACACAAACCCCTGACTACAACAGTGGGGCTGAGGTGGAGCAGGTGAACAGTTTTAGGTTTGGGGAATCAGCATCACAGAGAATTCTTTTTAACTTTTACAAAGGAGCAATAAAAAGTGTGTTGACTGGAAACATCACAAACTGGCATGGGATGTGCACGGCCCAGGACTGGAGGGCTCTGCAGCAGGTCAGAAGATCATTGGTACCCAAGAATTAGGGATATGGGGGTTTGAGGACTGAGGTGCCTGTGCAGAGCCCAAAGTATACTAAAAGACAGTAACTGCCCCAGCCACAGCCTGTGGGAACAGCCAAGGTACTGTAGATCTGGAGGACATGATTAGTTAAAAGGACATTTGCACTTCCTTGTTTAGCTTGCAACTTTGTGACTGAGACCTGGATAAGTGGCAGAAAATGGATGAGGGATAGAATATTATTATTGTTGTTGTTGTTGTTGTTTCAAAATTACATAAAGCTGTTGACATTTTCCCAGCTGATACTGTCAGTCGTTATCTTGACATCAGCACTGAGGTCTGAGGTACCAGTTGTGCAGATGTAAGACCATGTTTTTCCCCTGGGCATGCGGCTGTGCCCAACATAATACAGACTACTCCTCATATTTATGATGTGTCAGAAACAGCTTTAACGCTGTCATGGAAAGCTAGCCAAGTCTGTGTATTTGTGTGTTTGCAAAAGAAGGCTGAAGACAGAAGAGTCCCAAGGGTCCTTAAAGGTTAGCCGTTGTCAGTTGGATGGTGAGAAATGCAGACAGAATGAGCGATGAAACAGACAGAGGAGGAGAGGGGGTTGACAAAGGCAGGTAACAGCCAGGTAAAAAAAAAGTTGGAAAAAATTCTCAAAAAAAGACAGAAACCACAGAGAAATGAGAGAGCTGTAAAGACGTGTACAAGGAGCCCCAGGGTTTTGCCGTTTGGTAGCCTTTCTTCCGATCAATAAAGCTAATTTCAAGCATCGATCTTCCCGTATCCTGCGCACACGTGTTGACCTCTTCGACGAAGAAATAAATAAAAAATCCAGGCAATGGCAAGAGCAGCAACACCTTAAAGGCAACACAAGAGGAAAGTGAGTAAAATACACTAAGGGGAAGAGACAAAGGAAAGAGACAGTGGGATAGACATAGTGTCAAGTGATATTAAAAACTGAGACATTGAGTTAATCCTTAGCCTAGAGCCTAGATTAAAAATGCCATATATTTGTCAGAAATGATCAACGCTTTGTCCTCAGCTGGTCAGAAAAATCACAAATCTACAAGTAAAAAAATTGATTATTGTCATTATAGTCACAGTTTTTTCTTGGCTCACTATCCGTCTCACCTGACTCTTTATTATTTTAAACCTACAATGGCCATAATACTGAGTTGCAACTTTACCTGTCAGTCTATTACAAATAAAAGAGTCCATAAGACCAAAAAGAGAATATACAACCAGAACAGCAGGTGATTCACTGCTCAAAGATCATTGGTACCCATCTCCCGAACACCAGTGATATCGGTAAGGTGTCTACAGAGCCCAAAGGATAATAAAGGACAGTACCCACCCAGCCACAGCCTGTTCACCCTGCTGCCTTCTGGGAAGAGATGTAGACGTTTCTGCTGCCACACCACCAGACTGCAGAGCAGCTTTCCCCCCAAGCTATCAGACTCTTAAACTAATTCATCCTCAACACTGCTTCACTGAAGATAGTTTATTAACTATAAGATAGTCTGCTATGTAGCAGAAGGGAGTTACAAAACACAATTTCACTATATAACTTGTTACATTGTGACAATAAACCTACATACCTACCTACCTAACACTGTGAAGTTACTCACAAATGTACTCTGGTTTGTGTGATAAGCGCGACAGAGATGGTAAATGTGGCGAAAAGAGAGAAAGAAGAAAAAGAAATGTATGGTGCCGAAAAAATAATAATTAAGAAGAAAAATATGTTGGCACAAGAGGCAACTAAATGTGCCGAATTAATCAACTTCTTGGCAGAAAAGGGTTGCTGTGGCAGGCGAGGCAGGACCCTGCACAGGCAGAGACAGGCGCACGATTCGGAGGCTAATGTATTTATTATATACTGAAATTAATTATGTATGCATTTATGTAAAGGTATATACATTAGGCTACATATTTATACAGCCTATATTCTCTGCCTCAATGTCCCAGGCAGTGTTAGATTTGGACGATAAGATTTCTTTGCACTCCTCAAATCCTGACATCATCATCGCGCATTCTTCTGGGGAAAAATATGGAGCACGAGCCATTATGAAAAAACTGTGTCCCTTTTATGTAAACACACACAACCAAGTTGAATCTGATAAGGTTAAACGCTCTTCACAGTACAGGCCTCAGGGACAAGTTAAAACAACTGAAGTGACCACAAGGGAGGAATCCATTTGATAGTTTGGACGTGTTGCTGGCCCACAGGCTGTCCACCTCAGGCAGAGCAGCAACTAAATACAAAACAACTTAAAGATGCTCTATGGAGTTTTCTCAGAAACAAACAAATGTTATGTTTACATTCAGTATTACTCATGAAAACGCTTTGTGCTTATCTTTGCGGTGCGCATTGACGTTTATTTGCATATTACTGCCACCAGCTGTTGAACAATGGAACAGCATGAAACTAATGGCAGGAATGTTCACTGCGTTAGCCATTGCTTTTCCATGATTTTAAAATGAGGACTCACTTGTGACACCTTTGCTCCAGTGTGCTACTAATTATCAAAAAATTGAGGGTACCTTTGAGATTCCAAACCTTTTGAATCAATAAATGCTACTTTTTTTGCTAAAAGCGACATCATCATTTGTTGTATGACTGTGGTGTTTTTCTGCCTTCTACCCCCTGAATTCTTGAATAGACTCCAACCCACAAAGAGAATGCTGGCTTCAGCCATAGTATTAGAATAAATGGCTCTTGTTTTGCAGTGTAAGGCAGTCATACATAGTAAAAGTCAAATGCTACTCAAGCGCCAGTAGAAGTAGATTTGCTTGTTTACATTTATTTTACAAATGTGGCAAAGGTGACAGTACATGATGCTGCATTTGTCATCTTTGATGAATCAGCTGGCATAACTCTAATGCCATTTGGGGGACATCTTGATCCAAAATGACTCACCTAGCCTCATTAGCTGACAAAAGCCTATCCACTTTACATGAGTGGCCCAGTGGGAATCACATAGATAACCCGGGCAGTGTTAGAGTATCCCACACAGTACTGCAATTAAAGCCACATCTAACCCTACCAGCGCTGTGGAATCATCATTCTTGAGAATGCCATGAAGATATCCTCCAGGCTAGGATCTAATGTTTATTTAACTCATCAATCAGATTTTGGCAGTTTGTTGTAGAGGGACACACTATGATGTAAGAGTTAGAATGATGGCCTGCTTGTCTTATTGGAATACCTGAAGAGATCATAAAATTAAGGCTGCAGGATGAATCACTTACCGCTCCATAAACCAGTGCTGTTGTGAAGTAAAAACGTAACAGCCCAGAGCTACACAACATATTACTAACTTATTGTGCCGCGCCTCTCTCCCTCTGTGTGCTGACACAGTATGTCCTTACTTTAATTTCTATATTAAAGGATTAAAGATGTGCTATAACAGAAGCAGAAGTATTACTTTTACTCCAGGAAATTGAACGCTTTTATTTTTAAAGACGGTTCACTAAATCCTGTGCACCTTACTGTTACGTTGTCTTTCCAGCTTCCCATTCTAGCACAGAACGATGCAGGACTGAACATCCAGTTAAAAAATGACGGAGGCAGTTTTCCAACTCCAAAATTTTTAAACAATGGCATCTCAATTTTACACAGAAGTAAATAAAAGGAGGCTTTCGTTTCTAGTCGACAACTGCCTGTTTTGATGGCTGAAATGAGGCAAGGAGATATTATCAGCTGTAGCTAGCTAGATAGCTAATGCTAATGCTAAAAAGTTAGTTGAAACTGACTTTTTTGTGTTTCTAGCTGCTTTATTTTAAAAAGAGCACCAGGGTTTTAAATATGCACATGGTGGCTACATAGATATAAAAAAGCTGACCTGACCTCCATCACAGTACAGCTCTATGTTGACAACTGTATTTGTTTTCGTTATGGGCCCATATATACCATCACCATTTTTATTGGGGTGTTTTTTTGTCTGTTGATGACTGAAAGCCACACCTCAGACTCCACAATTTTAATTTCTTTTTTTTATTCTTGGGTGACATTTTTTGTGAATGAACCTTCCCCCTAAAATACGATCACATCTCTTGAACACTCATGAACAGAAGGCAGGGATCAGGTTGAAACGAGGAGTTTGTGCAGAGTTTCCTGAATCTGACTCGGAACACTCAAACAAACAAACCTCGTAGGAAATAGAAAAAAAGTTTGGATAAGAATAGGAAAATGTTGTTACACAAGGCCCAATGACTTTGTCCCACAACTGCTACTACTGATTATAGATGTCACCAATATAAGTTGATAGGTAGGTAAATTGAGTAGGACTTTCTGTAGTTAAAACTAACAGTATAAAGCCAGTTTATTCTTACATATTTGACAGCATGCCCTTGCTGCTTACGTCACTCTAAGCAAAGACGGTTTTTCACATTTGGTAGGAAATCAACCAACAGAAAAGCTCATACTGGAGCACACACTGGCACAAATCAAATTATTGAAATGAGAGTTTTGTATGTTTAGTGAACTGGCTGCCAGCTTCCTCCCCCTGTGGAGGAGAAAAGTGGACACCTATGTCCAGGAGAAACAAAGTTTCCCACCTCACTGGGCTGGAGAATCCATCATCATTATGACCTCATAACTGTCGCCATGGAAAATGTGCAGTGATTTCCCGCAGTGTGTCACAGATCATCGCAGCAATGCCAAGGGATCAACATTTGCAAGTCTTGCACGCTTTTCTCCACACTCGCGCACACACACACATATACACTTGCATCTGTATTACTTGTTAAGCAGCAAAAAGCCCCCACTCTGGAGGACGTCATTGTACACGTGTGAGCACATTTGGTCCTTACGACTGTAGCAATGCAAGGACTTGCGCACATACAAACACAAATAACACAAATACATGCACAGTCACAATCACACACACCTACACACAACAAAGCCCTGTAGAGCCTGTGAAGACATTTCAATCTGGGAGGACAATTACGGAAAATTTGAGGAGAGACAGAGTTGGTGGGAGGGAGAGGCATACAGACAGAAAGAAAGAAATCTTCAGTCCAAATAAAAACTTTCTGATAGTAATAGAAACAAAAGGGTTTGGAGAGTGTAAACAAAGAGTAATGAAAGGCGATGCATTCTTTTATTTACTAATTTATACTGATTATACCAATATATAAACCAATTATACTTTTGTGCAAATCTTTAATCCAAACCTTTTGTCCAAATTACATACGATGTGATAATATATGAAAAACTGGCAAATAAATAAAATAAAACACAATCATAAGAGAATGCGTTTGCATCCAAGAAAGAATTTCAGTATATACAGTTTCTTGATTTATGAAACGGCAGGCAATGAGCTGGATTTACAAGCATACTCAAAAGAACTTTTTATTGGATAAAACATCATATCTTTGGAAAAACAGCTTTGCAATGTTGGTAAATTTGATATTGGCAGCGTTTCCATAGCTGCATAAGCAGCGCATAAGAAAATAACATTGGCCAGACAGCATGGCGGCCCTGTGGTCGCAGTTTGATGCTGTGGATGCAAGTGGTGCTTGGCCCTGCTGGTCAAGTGATTAGTGTTTTCTAATGTACTGTGAAATGTACTTGTTTATACATTAGCATCATGGAGCTGTGACACCTAATTACCCATTCTTCTCATTACTGCAACGGCACAATGGGAAAATGTCCTTAAACGGTCAGTTAACCAAATTACAACAAAACAAAAACATAATGCCCAGAAAACATAAATTCTAACTTAACCTCAAGTGGTATTTAGAAATGGAAAGAGCTTTAGTTTTATTAACCCATGTTTTTAGATATCTGTCTCCAAGTGCTCTGCAATGCCATGGAGATCGATGGAATTGTGTTTGTGCAGTGTCACTACACTGAAATCTCTTTTTAATAAATGAATAAATCAAAGACAGCATGTTTTTCAAAGATCAGTGCTGCTGGATAATTCCCAGAATATACTGCTACCAGCTTTCACAAGGTCTGGTTCTCTCTAAAGAAATATGTCCCTGTTAAAAATTTTAACAGCATGTTCTATCACCTATCCAGAGAAACAGGAACACTGCTGTAAATCTTTCTGTATGTTGAGCATCACAAATGAAATTCCATTTACCTGTATTGGCATGCCAACAGATAAAACCGAAACTATTTGCGTGGCTGGATACCACTAGAGATAAGAAAGAACATTTTTTCCCTTTGTGAATTTGGGTGAACTGAGTCTGTGGTTCTCTTCTCTCCTCCTGGTGCCTCCCCTGATTTTCCCCTTGCCTTTATTCCGTCTCCTCTCTGTCGTGACACCCTCCGGCCAGGACTAGGATAAAACAGTAAACTTCTGCTTTTGTTTGTCACCTGCTCCCCAGGAAACCAAATGTCACTGGAACCTTTTAAAGTTACTAATTTAGTCACCCGAGGGGAGTTAAACATAATGCTAGCATTTAGGACTCTTCTCTTTTCCTTCCTCCCGCTTTCTGTCTCTCTCATTCTCTCCTCCTTATCCATCCTCTGTGTTTAGTTGGTTGCTGGCACCATCGTGTGGTCACAAATGTCCATAACAAAAGCAGTAAATTATCTATTTATTTAATAAATCCCTGCAGACACCACTCTACTCATATAATAAATCAAACACTTTATTTCAACAGTGTATACAAATTGCAAATAATTATAAAATAAATATTCATTTCATTTAGTACTGGTAAACTTTACTCATTAAAGACAGTCTTTTAGTGGATGTGTGTGTGCGTATGGGCACATTTATATTTAGTTATTAACAAATTTGTTTTCATTCAGACAGTGTGTGTCGTGTGTGCATTAGTCTGTGTGTTCCTCTTCTGTCTTGGTGACGGGAAATTCCAGCGACGTCCTGAACCGAATGGGCACCTGGCGCTCCTCACTGATTGGCTGCTTGGCCACAGGGGCGTGGATGCGCAGCTGTCCGTCATCCATCAGGGAACAGGAGAGGCCGGACAGATCCAGGTGAGCGGGCAGGTCGATCTTCTGGACGAATCCCATCTGGGACGAGGCCGAGGAGCAGAAGGAGGCGGAGGCGGAGGTGGAGGAGCTGGACTGGCTCTCTTCTGCTCCGCCCTGCTTCATGGCCACCACCGCCAGGCTCCGCCCCTCCAGTTTGACGGTGATGTCATTGGGGGCATAACCGCGAGCATCTAGGGTCACCAGGAGGTCCGTGTTGCTCTCTGTGGCCTGCTGAGCGTCCTTGTGCAGCTCTGTGCTGAGAGTCTCTCTCTGCTGATCTTTACCTTCCCTCAGCCTGAAAGAGAATCAGAATCTGGATCAGAATCAGCTCGATGACTCCGCTGGTGTCTGAGGGCGTTTTCAAACCAGTTATTCACAGCAGGTTGAATTAAACTCTGGTTCATTTCCCCTCTTGGGACAATTTGTTTGGGCAGACCCGAGCACAGCTATTACTCGTTTGTAGACACATCACCACAGAGACCTTCCGGAGCGGTTCGGTTGTGGTGGGAACAGGATCTGACCTGGATCTGACCCATCTATAAGTTTGAGCTAAATGTACTAGGCTGCGAAAGAGTGAAATAAACAGTTGCCAGCAGCTAGTCAGATAATAAATCAAGGTCTGATCTGGACTCAAAACAAGTCCACTGCCTGGGCGACAATTTTCTTCATGTATGTACTTTCTCTCTGCCGCCACAGACACGTCTAACCATCCAACATTTAACGAGCTGAGAACATTCTCACACATTCTCTATTTTTGATTCGCTTAAAGAAACCAAACATACATACAACCAAACTCCTCAGCTTTACCAACTCATCCCCTTGGACCAGAGCAAACCAACTCTAAGTTTGAAAATGCTCTAAAACATAACCAGTCAGGTGCATCCACCACTGGGACACACAGTTACTGTACATACCTCGCCAAAGTGGAGGAAATGAGGGGCAACTGACGAAGTTTGAGCAGGTGGGGCTCATCGAGCTCCCTCAGGAGGCTGTCGGCCAGCTTGGCTCTCTGGTTGAAGAAGTCTTGCTGTAGCGAGGAGAGGGCCTCGTGACGCAGCGGCCAGAGCAGCCGTTCCTGGCTGAAGAACGGGTCATCGCCGAACAGGCTGGTCAAGGCTGCATGCTGGGACATCATGTCAGCGTTGGAGGGCAGTTCTTGACAAATACTTGACTTTGTTTACAAGTGAGCGTTGTGTATCGTAGCCTCCTTGTTTCTGGGCTGCAGATTCCCTCTGTCAGGCTTGAGATCTTTAGGCTCCGGTGAAGTGTGAGAAAGGAGAGTTCCCAGAGTTTCTTCTTCGGGTTCTATCAGGGAGTTTGGGATATTACACAGGACTTCTCTCCATTATATACCCCAGCTGTCCTGCATCGGCCCTCCCACCGGGCTATTTACACCCCATGAGCTCATGGCTGTTTGTTAGCGTGCACCAGTGAGGTCGGGAATGCCCTGCAACTCATCAACAGGCTAAAGACAGCTCACGGTCATTTCCTTTTTGTGTGCATGTGGCTGTGTTAACACCACAGCCATATATTGGACTTTTTAGTAAATGATACAGATACAGACTTCCAAAGTGTGTGAAGAGCAAGAAGATTAGAATGTCCATTGCATGCAGTAGTTTGAGAATATCTGGGATGGTAGCAAAAAGTACTGAAGGCCTTTGTTTTTTGCAGGAAAATACCACTTGAGTGAGAGTAAAAAGTGGACATAAGAGAGAGAAAAATGTGTCTTAATCCCATCAGGCTATCCGCTGTAAGCCACTTGAATTGCAATAGTTAAATCGGACTTCTGCCTAGTAATTCTAAAAGTATAATATTAGTAATTCTAAAAGTATAATATAAAAGAATATTACTTTACTTTTAGAGTCTACAGTGACTTACAGTGGTTTTTCAGATTCTCATAAATTAAGAACTTCCAGAAAATTATTACTCATGTTTGGTCTGAGTAAACATTTTACATTTGCTGCAAATGGAATAAACTGTGATTTTAAAGTCAGATGTAATATAAATATAGGAAGCGTGCCATTTCTGCCAGAAAAAAATATGATAAGATAGTAAATTTCATCATCTTCTTTTCTTTTCCTGGCAGAAATTAGCTTCCACAAGGCTAAGACTTAACCAGGGAAAAACATTATGTGGAATTGGTCTGAATTTCTGCCTAGGTGACACCTCTTCTGCTTTCTCCTTCATTCTCCCAAACTAAGCTAGCGTGGCTGATGATTGCTTCACATTTAACTTACATTTTCTTGTGTAGTGTATTTTCCAAATGTCAACCTTTTGCTTTAAAGCACTAGCCACAGCTAGTGTTGGATTGAACAATGAATAAAAAAAACTTAATTTTCAATTCATGGTTTTCAATGAGTTGAAAATATACTTACTGTAATTAAAATGTGTTTAAGTCAAGTGGGAAAGTGTAGGTATTTGAACAGCTGGGTGATTTCATTGTTTATGTGCCATGTGTCCACATGCATATTTTCGTCCTTAAACATATGTAACTACCTAGAATCAGACTTCAGCTGCTGTTCAGAACTGAGAATGTAAACTAGCAGTGTGAACAAAGCCCGTCTTGTTCTCAGGTTACAAGGCTTCATCTCTGCTTCTTCAAGGGATGAGCTCAGAGCGCTAACATTACCCAGACTCTGTCTGCATGTGTGTGTGAAACCAGCATGCTAACATTACAAGAAGCCTGTGTCATATCTATTTGTGGCTGTCTAAGCGTCACACTGTAAAACTGCTTTCGCATCATTGGCTCAAACAGTGAACTGGCTTGCATGTGATTGGTTGAGAACAGCTGCTTCTGTGTTATTTGTGACTTCTGCCTTTCAGAAGTAGCAAAGTGTGCTGAGACAAAATAGACATTACATCATTATTCTTTCTGTCATTCTTGTTGTTGTTTATGTATTTAGTTTGTAATCTCAACAACAGTGTTAGTATTGATGAATGTAATGTAATACAATACAACCTCCCCATATTCAATTACTGTGTGTTTCATTTTGGATGACAGTGTGACAGAGGTTATTCAACTGGGGTCATTTTTAGGCTTTGTGCTTTTGTTATACTGGACACACACATTTGAACTGAAGTGGGGTAGACTAAAACATCCTCAAAGTGAAGAAAAGACAGATAGTAACCTCGGGAGGGCTACTGCAAAAATAAAGAAGTGTATCAGTGAACCAGGGGATGCCTGGAACAGAAATAGAAAGGGGGATTCAAGATGGCTGCCGATTCCTCAGCTCTAAATTACTGGGTTATTATTGCACCACCCAGTCCGGTGTGGTCATTATTTTTGGTTGTATTACACCACCCAGCTTAATACTCCCCATGCTCATATCTGGGTATGTGTGCATGTGAAAATAGATGAGCAAGAAAATACTTCTGGAAAGTGTTTATTTGAAGGGAAAAAATACAACAATGTAAAAGTAAGGCATATTTTAGACATAAACCACTTCAATTTAATATCTTGCCTTTAGAACAACATTTTAGAATAAATGAACAATGTACATTTAGATTCCAAATGTTTAAAAAAAAAAAACATAACTGACTATATATATACATAACCGTAACCCTTCCTTTTACAGTCCCCTAATTACCAGGTATTTACCTGGTAAATATATGGTAAGTGATAGTGGGATATTGGTAATTACCACAGGTAACAAGTATGCAAATGGAGAGAAACTACAAACTAATTACTAAGTATTTACCTGGTAAGCATATGATAAATGAGAGTCTCTTATTGTGTAATTAATTAAGGTGATTAGTATGCAATTACAGAGAAACTACCAGGGAAAAAACACCACTATTAGATATCAACTCAACACCGTGTGCCTCAAAATTAAGACGGTAGTTTCCAATGAATTACCTTGTCTTATATAGTTGTTGTTCATGGCTACACCCATTTATACAGAGTTTATCAAATAATTTACCTTATACTTACCTGGTAACTACCCTGCAGGAACCGTTTTCCCATAGTGTCATGGCACATCTTAAATACTGGGTATGTTCTTGCAGATGTTTTTACAATTTACTCAGTAAGTAAAGTAACTGTACTGTAAAAGGAAGCCTTGTTTATTTCCATGGTATTACCAGAATCGTACCATATAATGTGTCTGAATTTGCTCTCATCTATGGCAACAAAAGCTCTCCTCCCTCCTATACGCATTTTCCGTCTAATCTCCAGTCGCCTGACTGCTTTACCACAGATCTCTCTTAACAGTGTGGTCACCCTGGTCAGTGATTGGCTGCTCCCACATACTCCAGCCTCGATCATGTCCACTTGTCTCTTCCTCAAACTGAGAAAAAAAACTACTTAACATGGCTACATCTATCAACATAATACCCGTTGATACCCTGATAGCCTAATTGTAATAATACAACAATGTTTCAATATAACAATTAAATTACCTTTCAACAAACCAGCAAATGTGGATTTAATAAATCAGTAATATTAGGCAATATTGCAGGACATTGTTACAGCGTAACCAAAACAAAAACAGAGCACGAGATAGAGAAACAGAGAGAGATCCCAACCTGTGCATAATCTTCATCCATGATGCTAACGTAATGTGTGACCTGGAGAATATTGAACCCTCTCTGATGGACCTTGTGATGCCCCTGCCCCTGTGGTTTGCCATTCTACAGCTCCTGTAACATATCACATAATCTGTAAATATCCAACATTGCATACTTTGTCAGACTGTAATAAGGTATCGGGTGATCATTGTTGATAGCAAACCTCCATTGTAAACTTAGAGTGAGTACTGGAAGTCTATGGGAAGTGATATTTTTTGCCGATTTGGTTCTGTACTCCAACAACTTCCGTGAGATTCCGTGACCATGAAGTTCACGTACACACTGTCAGCTTCAGTTTTAGGGTACTAATATCCATCCAGGATGAGATCGGCACTTTTTGTACATGATCCTCTCATTCAAGTATTTGGACAGACTAATTATGCACAATAGTTGTAGTGAGTTCTTGGTCACATATCCTTTCCATGCAGTAACAGTATTGCGTCTGTGACCTGTAGGTATCACTAGAAGCTAGATTTTCCCAGGTGATGTTCTAAAGGATTTTTTTTTCTCTTCAGTATGTGAAATATTTAAATCTGACTCAGATTGTGTTTGACTTGTGAATTATGTTTGTAATGAAACATAACATGCTTTCTAACTCAGGATGCTACAATATAGTGCCACTGTCCCATAGTTGTGCTTACTGTCACTTCTCCCCCAATCTAGACACTGTATAATGTAATGGCACATTGATCCAGGTGTAGCCTGTGTGGCAGTGATGCTTGGCAATTAACATGTTTTAGCTATATTTTTATTGTTTAATTGTTTCATCATATTCAATATATTTAAATACAGAGTCATGCCAAGGACACCAGTTACCAGAGGAACTCGTTTACTTGCTAGCATAGTATCAGGATAACTTCAGCAACATTTACAGTGAACAACCTACAACATGTATGTTGTAACATTACAGTTTAAACCACAAGTTACAGGGTGCAAACCTCGCCAATCACTCTGAGTGTCCCTCATAGTGATTTGTCAGCCACGAAGGAGTCGGCTTAACATAGGCCTAATATGCCGTAAAACTTAAGAGCCAAGTCTCAAATAGCTGCCTAAGTTACCTCCTTTCCTGGCCTAGTGTGGAAACACATTTAGACAAATAAATGCAGGTGCCCATTACAGGCCTGGTCTGTTTTTTGGATGTGTAAAACCTTATAAACCCAGCCGGTCGCCCGCTTTAGCTGCTTAGCTGCTCACATCATTAATACAAATATTAATGTTTAAACTTATGATCTATGTGTCAGTATGGACTTGCTGCACATCATTAGATTCTCCACAATTCAACTGTTCAGTTAATTTAACATAAACAACAAGCCCCAAATTCTAATTCTTATAGATTTACTAATGTAACCTGCATAGCACAAGAGATGAAAAGAAAAGTAAGAAAAAGTACCGACTCACATTACCTTTGAAGCTCTCCTGAAGTCAGAATGTGTCCCTTCCTTGATTATTTATATTCCTTTAGTCTGTAAGGGTCCACCGATCAAAAGAATCAAAACAGCTTTTCATAAAAAAATAATCCAAGTTATGAATCCTGTCATGTGAAGTCCATGGCTCTCTGTCTGCTAACTTCTGCCACATTGTCCTGCACCCAGTTGTTGTTTTCCTTATGTTGCTGCCTTCAAAATAAAAGCCATAAGCCGTATGTCGGAGCTAGATTAAATGAATGACGTTTATTTGATATTATTGGATACTTTTTAAACAAGTAATATTCTGTTATGACGCAGTTTGGGAGCAGAAAGAGCCAACTCTCAGGAAATAACAGAGCCATAAGATAAGGCTTCCTCCAAAGAGCCTTAATTCCCATCACCAGACTTCTGTGAAAACAGTACAACCGGATTACTACAAAGCTCTGCGGTGGAATAGAAATAGAACAAGTTATGACTGACTCCCACATTGGAGTTAAGGGTAAAATTAAAAAGAAATATTTAAATATGAAATATACTGTATTTCTGTTTGCATCTATTATAGTTGTAGAGATTCAACAGAAAGCCACTGCTCCAACCATGGATAAGTTCCGGGAGGATTTTAAATTACTCAAAGAGGAAAACAGGCTTCTGAAAGAGGAGCGAGATTTCCTTAGGGAAAAAGCTCTGAACCCAGTAAAGACCGGACCCTCAACAACTTCAAAAGGTATCCAGACTGTGTTCCTCCCATAATCAACACAGAAGGCTTTTTCCATAGGCATAATTATTCAAGTTGTTTGTTATTTTGCATATATTGATTTGATATCCCCACATCATGCAAATGAATAAGAGAAATATACTACAGGAAGATGATTTGAGAACACTTAATTACTGTTTTAGGGTCCCAGAAAAAGAAAGTTCTGGATTCTTCAGACTCTTCAACATCTGACTCTGAGTCTGACTCCTCATCTAAAAGAGGGAAGAGGAAGAGAAAGCAGAAGAAGAACAAGAAAACCCATGCAGCACTTGGAAAAAGAGGTGACTTACATAATTTGAAAAAAGAAGGCTCACAACTAAATGACATTTGTATGTACATATGACATTTTCCTAATATAAGAATGTTTTTTTCAGTGTAGCGCCCTCATGTGTTGAAAGATTTAACCACGCATAAGGCTAAGATCACTGCCAACACACACAATCCACAACTCCATATCCATCTGCCATATTGAAGTCTGGGCCAATTATGAAACAGTTATGTGTTTTATTGTAATACGTTATTGATGTTACAGAAGAGGAGTTGTGATGGTTATTCACCAACGCCTGAATGTCCTGTTTTATATAATCAAAGCTGCATTTTTGTGTGGTTATGTTTTAATGTGTTTTTTGATCTGTGTTTTAGTTCAAAGACCAGAGGGCGTTGTGCACAGCTACCGTGTTGTCCTAAAAGAGTTTAGACGCACAAGGACCGTGAACATCAGCTGCAGAACACTGGACGTGGACCGGAACACAATCGCATTGACTGCTATCATTGCGGAAATTGTGATTGCTGCAGAAGGTGAAAACTTCGGGCCGCTGCCAGTGTTCAAGGAGGAGGACACTGTAGGCAATTATGCAAAAACCTGCAAAGCCTTCTTAGAGGGCAACAATCCTCTTGGGGATAAAATAAAAACAATGAAAGAAGATTCAGAGCTACTCCCCATTAAATATAAGTTTAGAAAGTGAGAGGCCATACTGCTGTCTTCATTGTTAATGGCCAGTTTTGCACTTTGTCAAAGGTTCAGTGTTTCTTTGAACCCAGTTTCTATTAAGGGTTGTTAATAGTTATATATTTACGTGGTAATAACGATTTAAGTTTGTAAATATTTCTTTATTTAAAATCTTTGTGATACCATGTAAAAGATGGCTTTCTTTTACAGTATTTTTCAGCTTACTTACTGAGTAAATAGTGTTGTTTTACATAGTAAATGTAGTTACCCAAAAGGGGTGGAAAATCTATTGCAGATTATAGGGTAAAATCCCGGGAATACCATGGAAATAAACAAGGCTTCCTTTTACAGTACAGTTACTTTACTTTCTGAGTAAATTGTAAAAACATCTGTAAGAACATACCCAGTATTCAAGATGTGCCATGACACTATGGGAAAACGGTTCCTGCAGGGTAGTTACC
>NC_060151.1:3837016-3842415 GCF_021292245.1 Micropterus dolomieu | reverse complement strand
CTCGGAACCTGAATGATTTGGAGGCTGTCTGCAGGGAGGAGTGGGCCAACATCCCTGCCGAAATGTGCACAAACCTTGTCACCAACTATAAAAACCGTTTGACATCTGTGCTGGCCAATAATGGCTTTTCTACAAAATATTAACATGCTGTTTGTCCAGGGGGTCAAATACTTGTTTTTCCTCATCAGATGGTTATCAATTTTAATAAATTCATATGATGTGATTTTCTGGAATTTTCTTTGGGATTCTGTCTTTCACTGTTAGAATGTACATATGATTAAAATTATAGATCGTTGCATTCTTTGTAAGTGGGCAAACCTGCAAAATCAGCAAGGGGTCAAATACTTATTTCCCCCACTGTAATTACTGTTTTAGTGTCCCAGAAAAAGAAAGTTCTGGATTCTTCAGACTCTTCAACATCTGACTCTGAGTCTGACTCCTCATCTAAAAGAGGGAAGAGGAAGAGAAAGCAGAAGAAGAACAAGAAAACCCATGCAGCACTTGGAAAAAGAGGTGACTTACATAATTTGAAAAAAGAAGGCTCACAACTAAATGACATTTGTATGTACATATGACATTTTCTTAATATAAGAATGTTTTTTTCAGTGTAGCGCCCTCATGTGTTGAAAGATTTAACCACGCATAAGGCTAAGATCACTGCCAACACACACAATCCACAACTCCATATCCATCTGCCATATTGAAGTCTGGGCCAATTATGAAACAGTTATGTGTTTTATTGTAATACGTTATTGATGTTACAGAAGAGGAGTTGTGATGGCACTAGATTGCTTCAGGTTATTCACCAACGCGTGAATGTCCTGTTTTATATAATCAAAGCTGCATTTTTGTGTGGTTATGATATAATGTTTTAATGTGTTTTTTGATCTGTGTTTTAGTTCAAAGACCAGAGGGCGTTGTGCACAGCTACCGTGTTGTCCTAAAAGAGTTTAGACGCACAAGGACCGTGAACATCAGCTGCAGAACACTGGACGTGGACCGGAACACAATCGCATTGACTGCTATCATTGCGGAAATTGTGATTGCTGCAGAAGGTGAAAACTTCGGGCCGCTGCCAGTGTTCAAGGAGGAGGACACTGTAGGCAATTATGCAAAAACCTGCAAAGCCTTCTTAGAGGGCAACAATCCTCTTGGGGATAAAATAAAAACAATGAAAGAAGATTCAGAGCTACTCCCCATTAAATATAAGTTTAGAAAGTGAGAGGCCATACTGCTGTCTTCATTGTTAATGGCCAGTTTTGCACTTTGTCAAAGGTTCAGTGTTTCTTTGAACCCAGTTTCTATTAAGGGTTGTTAATAGTTATATATTTACGTGGTAATAACGATTTAAGTTTGTAAATATTTCTTTATTTAAAATCTTTGTGATACCATGTAAAAGATGGCTTTCTTTTACAGTATTTTTCAGCTTACTTACTGAGTAAATAGTGTTGTTTTACATAGTAAATGTAGTTACCCAAAAGGGGTGGAAAATCTATTGCAGATTATAGGGTAAAATCCCGGGAATACCATGGAAATAAACAAGGCTTCCTTTTACAGTACAGTTACTTTACTTTCTGAGTAAATTGTAAAAACATCTGTAAGAACATACCCAGTATTCAAGATGTGCCATGACACTATGGGAAAACGGTTCCTGCAGGGTAGTTACCAGGTAAGTATAAGGTAAATTATTTGATAAACTCTGTATAAATGGGTGTAATCATGAACAACAACTATGTAAGACAAGGTAATTTATAGGAAACTACCGTCTTAATTTTGAGGCACACGGTACTTTGTTGAGTTGTTATTTAATAGTGGTGTTTTTTCCCTGGTAGTTTCTCTGTAATTGCATACTAATCACTTTAATTAATTACACAATAATAGACTATCATTTATCATATGCTTACCAAGTAAATACTTAGTAATTAGTTTGTAGTTTCTCTCCATTTGCATACTTGTTACCTGTGGTAATTACCAATATCCCACTATCACTTACCATATATTTACCAGGTAAATACCTGGTAATTAGGGGACTGTAAAAGGAACATTTACATACATTACTGATGCACTCCTTTTATTTGCAACTTGAACACCTGATCCTGAAAACAACCACATGCCTCTATCATTTTTCATGTACCATCATTTTTTTTGTTGTGTTTAGTCTCTGAAACATTATTAATAAAATATTTTGATCATTACATTGAATACTTATGTTAAACAGTTTGTACTAAACTAATCCACAGCTGGCTTGATTGAAATATGGGTTTCAAAGAACCATCCTGGACTTAGATGGTTCTCCAAAAACAATTAAACACAGCATTACGTGTATACAATAAAATTAAGATATCAACATATTATGTGTAGCATAAAAAATCTAAATTATTTTTGCACATTAAGCTTGATTATCCTCCTAGGGCACCATATTTGCTGTTGGGCTCATATTGCCCGTATATACTGAAGCTGCAACTCGCAATGTAGCAGGAGAATTCATCCTGGGGACCACGAACGTCCGTACAAAATCCATCAAACAGCTGATATTTCAATCTGGACTACCTCACCAAACAAGGGACTGGCGTTGTCATCCTTTTAGTCCACTGCTTGCATGGTTAAAGAATTTAATGGGAGTGTTTAAAAGTGGTATGAGCCCCTGGACGACAAAGAAAGATGATATGCATGTGTTTTGCACAAACTATATCTAACAGGCCACGCCTACAATCATTTGGGAACACTAAAGGAAGTTACAGTTGCATTTCAAACACAGAACGGATAATTGTTTTCTGACTTGTCTAATTTATTAACATTTTAATTATAAACAAATTTGATATACAGCAGTGGATGGTAGTTAATAGTTATATCTTCATATAAATCTACTTCTCCTATTTACATGTCTCTACTTTGGCCAAACAACAATGGCAAAGTTTCTCAACACATCACATGAACCAACCCATTCTTATTCTCAGTACGCTAAATACCAATGCTTTGTCACTCTCCTCTGATTCTCATACAGACGTGAAAGGTAACCTTTAGTATCTGCATAGGACGCACCGGGCTGCCAGGAAGTCAGGTGACGTAGTATAGAAAGCAACAAAGTCAGCATATGGAGGACCCGGGGTGGACTGATGGTTCAAACACACATAGTGCTTTCACCCAGGAGAATGCTGTTAGTGTTCCGTGTGAAACTATGTCAATTTTAAGTTATTTACCTTGAGTAGCTAAGATAACTTATGCCATATTCATAAAAAACCTGTTACGTAGCTACGTTATGTAATTATGTACTTATTTTAACTCAAACCATTATTGTTTCCCTAAACCTGGTAAGTAAGTAAAGTTTATTTGTATAGCACCTTTAACAGATAAAAACAATAAAATGCGATCCAATACAACAAAGTAAAATACAATGCATAAGAAAAGTTAAATACAAATGGACAATAGAACAAACAACCATAAAAACCCCACATCTAACTAAAAGTCTTCATTTGCTTTTTAAAAGAATTGACAGAATTCACACAACGTAGAAAGGTAGGCAAAGCATTCCACAGCCTAGGTGCCACTGCTTGAAATGATCGATCCCCTCTGGTTTTAAAATGAGTGTGGGGAACCACTAATAGCCTCTGACCTGATGATCTCAGACTACGGGTGGGAGTATGAAGCTGAATCAACTCAGACAGGTAGGGAAGAACTTGACCATGCAGGGTCTCTAAAGACCAGGATTTTAAACAGAATTCTTTACTAGACTGGTGACCAGTGAAGTGATGCTAAAACAGGTGTGATGTGTGCTCTTTTTTAATGTGAGTTAAAAGCCTTGCAGCAGAGTTCTGAACAGCCTAAACGACAAGAAATAAAACCTAACCAAACTGTGACCGTTTCACAATGTTAATCACTTGTTTGAAAGGGTTTCTGGCAGAAAGGCACTCCTACACAGCCCTGGCTCTGTAAATGGAACACTAAGAAATTGTGGTTGGCCACGACATTGTTCCAGCCAATCAGCAATAGGTGGTGGTAGCCGTCGTGCACAAGAGCAGTGAAAGAGACAAAGTTGTAAACACACTGGAACATGCTTGATTAATTGCTGGACTCCAAGCACTGTCCATCTTGATTATTGCGCAATACCTGGGAGCTGTGTTTTCCTTCTCTCGCCATTTTCTGTAGAGCAGGAGAAGTGCCGCTTTGGAACACTCGTTTTTTGCGGTCTGGTGGCTGACCCATAGTAGCTAAGTAGACATCCAGGGTATCAAATGAAAGGTCTGCTCAGTCCCCCACCCCATCACTGTGGTATGTTCTGTTCTCAAGTTACACACTTATAAAGTATGGGATTGCTTTTGATCACAGGAATGTTGATGAATATTCACAGTTTTTATCAATATTTCCCGCTTTATGTTATTTGGAACGTGGTCGAATGTACATAAATATTATTTTAAAGATAACTCCCAATAAAAGTCACATTTAAATAGTAAATATGGACTTTTGCCTTCTATAGTAAAATATTGCATGATAACTGCTGTATGTAATTTATTTTTTTTTATCAAATTACAGTTACAATTACATTCCAGGCGTATTAGAAGATATTCAGTTGCATTATAATCTATCTGATGATGATAATAAGATAGCATATAACTTTTTTAACAGGCAAGGATGAAAATATCATGTTTTTCTTTATTTCATCTCCATTTAGTCTGTAATGGTGAAATAAATATGTTATATAATAATCAATGGATTTATATTCTTTAGCGTCTGACCTTTCAAAGGAGACGAGAATTATGCATCTAGGCCAAATGGTTGAGGAGATATTCCTGATTCACTTTGAGTTTGTATTTTAGGCATTTTTCCTGGAAATAGAGGCAAATAGCTGGAGGTCCCCAACAGGCTTGATGAGTAACTACAACTTATGCTGTAAAGCTAACCTGCTCAGAAGGAGGTTTTCTTCAACAAATTCTGAGTTCCTCCTGTGGAACTAGAAGCAGCTGTCTGACATACCATTTAATTTCCTCATTCATATTGTCGATATCTAAGCACATTCATAGGCAGAAGTTTTTAGAAACATTGAAACGCCAGTTAGATATTGTTCGTTACCCAAACTTGATCTTTAACATGACCGCTTTTATGATCAGTCTGTCACAGTTATCTCTGGACATCATGCATTCATCCTCAGCTCAGAATAACATTTATTGGTTACACTGTCCTTCTTTATAACACTGTGACTCTGTGGACATTAAGGCAGCTGTCAGGCTGGCAACAGTTGCACTGAAACATGTAGAGTGAGCTAAATTACTTGCTCACATTATTTGCTCACTGTTTAAATCAAATTAATCTTTATGAATCTGTAACTGATCAATTAACAATCATCTGTCATATTGCGATTAGTCGCACTAATGGAACAATACTGTCATAGTTATCATATTGGA
>NC_060151.1:3813908-3836996 GCF_021292245.1 Micropterus dolomieu | reverse complement strand
GCGAGGTGTCCACACTTGACAAGGACCAGACTTCGGATTTCACTCAGAATAATTTATTTGAATAATTGAACAGGAGTTGAACAGTATAGGTGAAAAACCTTTAAACACAGAAATAAAAAGCATTTTGAATAAACAGGTATTTCCACAGTAAACACAAGTCAAGGTAAATATTTCAAAACGGTAAGTATATTTAAATTCAATATTATTCTTCACATTTCACCAAACTAATTATGCATTTTAATTAATCTTTAACAAAACAATTTTGGCTTACTATTTAAGCATTCTTTTACACAAATTAGGTAAAAAACCCATACATTTTAACCATATATATCCATGCATTTGAACATAGTTTCTCCCTCTCTTCAACCATGCAGCGACAACTTTAACTCACCCATATTAACACCTAAACAGAAAAAGATTTAAACAACATTCAAGTGAGCTTACCGATAGCCCGTCAAATCAAAAGTCTCATTCCCCGCAGTGGATGTGTGCTGCTCATTCCGTCGTGTCAGTCCCTTTCCACCAGCCAAATGACTGCGTTATATGCTCCCGCTGATTGAAGTGTGTGCGAGCTTCTGATTGCTCAATCTAATTCACCTGGTCGAGGGTGCGCCAGGGCGCGCACGCACGGTCACACGCGGCTGCCGATGCAGAGCGGGGCGGCACGCAGGTGAGACGGCATGCAGGAGGAGGCGGGCACACGGGAGACAGGCGCACCTCTGCCAGATCAGCGCGACAGTTATCTCTGGACATCATGCATTCATCCTCAGCTCAGAATAACATTTATTGGTTACACTGTCCTTCTTTATAACACTGTGACTCTGTGGACATTAAGGCAGCTGTCAGGCTGGCAACAGTTGCACTGAAACATGTAGAGTGAGCTAAATTACTTGCTCACATTATTTGCTCACTGTTTAAATCAAACTAATCTTTATGAATCTGTAACTGATCAATTAACAATCATCTGTCATATTGCGATTAGTCGCACTAATGGAACAATACTGTCATAGTTATCATATTGGAGTTGATGATGAGGATGACTGCGATGCAACTGAAACAACTAAACTGTAGTTCAACAGTGAGTTTTAGAATTTTAGCTGCATTTATTCTCGATGTGTTTTGACAGCATTTTATAAAATGTGTTATTTTTTTATGTAAAAATGCACAATTTGAACCAAGACACATTTTCAACTGCAATATCAACCACCTAAATAAATAATACTGTGACTCTACAACTAAAGTTCCAAGAGTAAACTGTGCCTTATCTGTTTGATCCATATTTTTATCTTCATGTATTGCCACCTGCATTGTCCTGTCACATTACAGCTAAATACATATATTTAAAAATTGAATGTTACATATGAGATTTCCAGCACTTTATCATTAAATTCACATCTGGTAAATGAGCAGACTACTTTGAATAAAATATAATTTCGTTAACTGTTACAGCTGTATGTGTTTCCCTGTGCTGTGTGTCCATATTCCTCTTCTGACCTCCATAGACAGTTTATTACTGGTCGAAGCCACCCTGCAGGTTTGAAAGAAGAGAAGTAAAGCCAGTTTTGGTCTAATGAAACGCTACTACAGTGCTATGTCCTGTTGGCACTAGTGTCAACTGCGCATGATTGCGCAGCATAAGCGTGGTTTAATGACGTAGAGAAACGGCAGAAACACCATTTGGCTGCACAAACTAAAGTCTTCTTGTTCAGTGTGTTTGTCTGAGTCAGATCGTCACTGTTACAAGGCAGAAAAACCCCACTGATTGCCGAATAGAGTTTTACTCTATTTGGCAATCTAACATAGTTTTAAAGGTGTTTATCTGTGTTTGGTTTGGGTCAGTGTCAGAGTGTTGTTCGCCCAATGTGGCGACTAAAGGGTAACAAATGGGGGCTCGTCCTGGAATGAAGGTGCATGAGGTGAGGTAAAAGTGTGCATCTGGTGGCCTTGAGTGCGAGGTCATCTCTTTTGTTAGATCATTTGTGGTCGTTGCTGCATGTAGTGCTTTTGACTGGGTAACTGCTTAAGTAGCTTGGGAGTTTGACTTTTGAACACCCTGACCAGGTAGCCACCGAGCAGGTTTGAAGAACTTGCCACTTTGTTGTTTTGCCTTTCTTATTTTTGGTGGTAAACCTGAGTGGGGGCACGCTTCAGTCTATCACAGTTGGCTACATCTGTGGTCTTCGTGACGCACTGAATTCAGCTTTTAAAGTCACCTTTAGCTTGGCAAGCCACTGAAAACTAGCTAGGTTAGTTTCATCTTGGTAGGCAGGTAGGAGTTGAGGCGCTTCTCTGCAGCTTGTTTCCCTATTTCTTTTTTACCCTTGCACTATGCACAGCAACATATCTATTTGTGTGACATGACTTCTTTGTTTCATCACTTTTCTTATAGCTGTGATAAATACGTTTTGTTTGCAATAACTTGTGGGTTGTAACTTTGTGTTCTGGCAACTGCACTCCACATGTGTATTTAATTGTAGCAAATTAGTTGTAATAAACTAAACAGAAAACTGGATTTAAAGTGGTGGGTATGACCTCTAAGTTCATCAGGTTTGGTTGTGTTGCTGGTTTCCTACCTTCATCACAGTAACTTGTGAATGTGGTTGATGCCCACATGGTGCCCATTTTGTGTTGCACAGTTCACTTCTGTTGTGGTGTGTTGGTGTATTGCAGCCACCTTGTTGCTCATCTACTGGTGACCTATTTGGTTTGTAGCTGTTGGACTCCACTTTTGATAGGGTCATCAGTGTTATAGATGTGTAATAATTTTTTTTTTGGCTCTAAATATTATAAATTTATTTATTATTGTGTTATTTAATATTTTGTATTTGTTTATTTGATTGAATTTTCTTGTCTGATGTTTCTTTTTACATATATTCGAAATAAACACAGAAATAAAAAGCTGGGCCAACATAACTCTGATCCCTTACCTCTCCTATGGGCGATCACAGCACTCGCTGTCAGCGCTGCCTTTGCAATAGCATAACTCACCCCTAAATTAAAATAAATGTTAATCAAACAGTCTCTACCCATAGTTATCACCCAAGGAGTGCTTTAAGTAGGTGGCAGCTGGAGCAGGCCCTGTGCACTCTCTGCTTTGGGGAGAAGAGCTGCTCTGTTGTGCTGGCTCTTTTTATTTATACTTATCTTGTGGCCACATATGGGAATGAGGTACTATCTCGTGGCCATGTGTTAATTAGAATTTTTTTTGTCATTCATCGGATCTTGCAGGGCTCCAAAGAAGCCTTACTAATTATTCGTCCCAATCAAGAACTGAACCCTCAATCTGCTGTATGAAGACATTGACCAGCTCGACTCGCCTCGACTCGCCTCGACTTGCCTTTTTTGTTTTCCATTGTGGAAAAGTTGTACCTGCTTCCAAGTACTTTTTTTCGTATCACCCTGTCGAGGTTCCAAGCGAGCTGATGCGGTACTAAAATGTGACGTGAAAATACAGCAGACTGCTGATTGGTCAAAGAGAATCGTCGCTTTTCACTGCGTCATCATCACTAAATTCACTTCTGAGAAGTTTTGAGGTGAGTAATCAACTGTGTAGATTTCAAATATTGACAGTTTTACAGGAAGTGATGGCGGAACAAAAATGTGCTTGAAAGTTTTCGGAGTTGAGGAGCTCCGCGAGTGGCAGCGGGGGAAGCTCGCGGCAACCCACAGGAGCAGCTGGCGAGGCCGGCCAGCCGCATGATGGAGAAGTTTCCTTTGTAGTTGTAGTACATGGACCCTGTTGTAGATGGGGCCTGTATTGCAACATGCTTTCCATCGATTGCTCCCAGGCAGTTGGCATTGCTAGAATAAAAGACAATTAGATATGAAACAGTAAGTTAAGTAGCCTACTTAATTTAACTTCTTTCACTACAGTAACCTACATCTTCTCCTCCAAGCTAATGGCCTCTTGGTAGTTTGTGTCTCTCCTTGCTATGGTAGGTTCAGTTCTTCCACTCAAAATATCAAACTATGTCCTGCTCATTCTAAAATGCTCTTTGAACCGGGCTCCGTTCAACCTCAGCTCTCGGACCAAACGGTGGTACTCGCCGAGATGTTTCCTCGCCCACAAAATCTCATGAACCCACATACGGTGAGTCCGTCTTCCCTCTCTACCTGCTTTTTCGTCCAGAGCAAGGACCAGAGCAAGTACTTTTGTCCGTGTTGACATTTTTACATCAAAGTAGAGTTAGATAGAACTACTTGCAACATCACTTCCATGGATTTTATGTATCATAGCAACCAAAGCAGTCGGAAAAAACGCTGTGCCTCAAAAAACGCACGATAGCACGCCATGCTGGCCGTTTTCAGAAGAGCAGCTGGCGTTTTCAGCTGCTGAAAAACACTTTGGTGGACACGCGCCCTTAGACACAAAAAATGACACGATTGCCATTAGGTGGTACTATGATGAATAACTCCCACATAGTACGCCACACATTCAAAAACCTTATATCCATGGTTTTTCCTGAATTGAGCTGCATCTTATGATATAGACCACGCCCATTTCCACCTATTTTTTGTGCAAAATCTGCATCCAGGAGGGGCTGTTGGCCCAACGCGAATAACACCCCCAGCTATAAGTTACCACGGACTGTCGTGAGCTATTGCTTAATAATGATCTGTGTTGTGCCGAATTCTGCATGCCTGCATACATGCACGTTGCGTGAGGTATCACTCATTTATGAAAAGAGATGGATGCAAATCTCTGCAGCTAGCCTACATCATCTGTTCTACCAAATTATGCATCCACTTGTTAAGGTCCTTTACAGACACTTTGCTGTGCACTTTGATTAAACACGGTAATCACCACATATTTTTGCTGAATCTCAAGTAATGGTACTTCTGTTAAGTGTAATAAAATATTAGTGACTAAACGTTCACAAAATATATACTTTGAATCATTTATCACCATTGATGAACCCCACAAAGAATATTATAGCGTTTAAAAGCAGTATCTGGAGGTGCATGCATTCTCAGTAGGCATGCAAAATTTGGCACTTCAACTCCAATATGAGTTGAAATAATAGCTGGAGATGGATTAACATTGCTTGCAGACAGTAATGGTACATTTTCAATAAAGTGAAGAAAAAAAACTCTTGTTTAATTCAATTCCTATTCTCACAATGCCAGTTTTATCTGCAGCCTTTTGAAATAAGTGTGTATTTTTGCTTACAATGCATTCCAGTCCATGAAATATTTTGTGAAAAATGGGTCATTAATTTCAATAAAGGTTTTAAATACTTATTGTTTCACTGAGCATCTTTACCAAAACAACATAAAACAATTGAATTGAATTAACACAGCCTGCACACTGCAGTCAGGGGCTTCTCAATCTTGGTGCCTCAGCTTGCGCTGGGGTGCTTGGACCCTGATTAAGGGCTCAGCTAAAGTGATTGCTTTACTTGAGGAGAGCTAGATAGGTGTTTCTAGTTTTGAAATGTTAATGTTAATGGCTCATTTCAGGAGGTCCTGTACTTTCCATTAATTCTCAAGAATCCTTTGTCGAGAATGGGCTGAACAGGGACACCCGGCCGCTTTTTTGCCCCAGTCTCTGAGTGTTTGTGATCATTCTCTGTGGCTTTGTCGTTATATGCAACCACTTTGACATTGCAACCATATTTTCAATTTTATACATAAAACACTGATTAGGTTCACAGCAGTCTTTTTTCCTCTGTTAAAATGTTAGCACAGACTGATGTTGCAGTGAATTTCTCCATACATCCTCCTGTATAGTATAGCCTCATTTTAACACTTGTGTAACTTTCAAAGTGGACTGTGATTGGCTTTCAAATTAGTTGTGATGTCACAACATCCTGCTAGTATATTTGAGAAACTGTGGTTTAAGGTACAGACAAACCCACGCTCAATGTATGAGAAAACAAACTCTGCACCAGTGGTGAAATGTAACTATGTACTTCAGTATTTCCTTTTTATGCTGTACATCTACTCCACTACATTTGTCTGACAGCTTTAATTATTTGTTACTTTTAATATTACAATTCTTATACCTTTTCTCTGCAGTGAAAACCATACATATCTGCAAATATTTTTTCTGATAAACTGAAGGATTAAGTATCCTACTTCTTTACCTAAATAAACTATTAAAACAGGAAACAGACCTGTTTTTCTGAGTTCATGAAAAGTTTACTGCTGTCTGCAGTTTAATGTGAAGCATATTAAATTTACTTGTAAATGCGCTACACGTCAGGGTTATCGTTGAGTGCAAACAGGAATAGGTCCCAAATGCATGAAACGGTACAGGCAGGATGAGTCAAAAACAGATTGTCCAAACAAGGAAACAAAGCCTAAAATCCTAACTAAGCAGGCTGAGGTGAGATAAATACCAACTGACAAAAGAGAGTACAAACCAGCAGTTAGGGTATAGGCAGAGGAACTAGACAGGAATACACGAGAGGCAGACACACTCAACATGGACAACAACACCACAACTTGACTATATTTCCTTTCCTTTTCTTCAACATCATTAAAACACAGAAATCTGCACCAGCTGTTTGACAGTTGCCTAAAGATTTTCACACTGCATATTTACTAACATTACCTAACTGACATTTACTCATTTAGCTGACGCTTTTATCCAAAGCAACTTACAATTGCTATATGTCAGAGGTTGCATGCCTCTGGAGCAGCTATGGTTTAAGTGTCTTGCTAAGGGACACATTGGCTCAGTGGATCAATGTGACACTGTTGACCAATGTTGGGTTACATTTACATAGTCATTTTCATCATCACTAGTTTCTTCTTCATCTCCGTGTTCCTCTTTGTTCTGTTCCTTTATATTCACAAAAACCTCTGCAGCAACTATACATTTGTCTACAATGTCCGCTTCCTCATAATCATGAGCATCACTGTCCTCGTCCTCCACTGCTCCTACTTGCTCTGTCTGTTTCCTCATGGTGGCCATTGGCTCAACGTTCACATAGTCCTGCTCCTCCCCCTCATCTTCATCTTCATAACTGTTCCTGACACTCACTGAAACAGAAGCATCAGAACAAATGTGTCAAAAATGTGAAGTGAATCACTAAATATTGAATCTCTAAATATTAGCAACATATAGTCCAATAATTTCATGTACTATGTGTCCTGTTGAGCACACACATTGAGTTTGGACGATGAGTCCTGGCTCTTTGGCTTGTCATCTTCTCCTGACAACCAGACAGACCACCACCAAGACCAGCAGGAGCAGCAAAAGACCTCCACCTGCTACTGAGGAGACCAGCGGCAACAAAGGCACTAGGAGAAAAACATTAACATTTTATCCTTAAAAATATGCTTTGGCTGGTGTAAACATAAAAGTGCAATGGAGGAGAAGATTAACCTAGTATCCATAGAAATGTTTTCCTATTTGGTGTAATAGTTGTGAACTTTGCCGATCCCTTACCTTTTCTTCTGGTGCCGGCGTCAGGTCAAAATTCTTATTTGTCATGGACTCAAGATTATCAGACCCTTTGTTTTTCTTAACAAAGCATTACGGCAGCACAGAGTCACATGTCTGTAGACTTTTATCACTGTTACGATTTGGAGGGTGTTTTTGAATTCACTTTTGTTTGTGTTGTGGCAGTCACTGTGTTTCTGGATTTGGAGTGCATTTCCTCTTATGTGTTGTTCTTGTGGGACATCACTTTAAGGTGAAGTGTAGGAAATTTGGGATCATAATCTTCCCAGTTCCCAAATGTCCCAAAGGCAGCAGGACCAAAACAACCTTATTTGTTATGCAGTGAATCCTAACATGCCACCCCTCTCTGTCGATCCCACACCCCATGCACAAAGTAAAGAGTCAAAAAATGAGTAAAAGAGAAATAGGCTCTTAAACTGAATACAACTTTTTTCTAACACAATCCAAAGAAGGGAAGTTATGACTTCCAATTAGGCTATTGTTGTTGTTGGTATTACAGTATTATTAGCACTAGCATTGGTAGAATTACTGCTTTACTTTACTTAGTAATTGCTACATGTAAACTTATGAACACTTGTTGACTACATTTTGTTGTGTTACTGTGGTTTTATATGAGTGATAGAGATGTTTTTGCACGTGTGTTTGTTATTCAAAGAGTTTCTTGCTAATTGAGACAATGTGTATGCTAGCAGCCAGAGACTTCATGGCTCTGTCATGTCTGAGTCCCGCCATGTCCGAGTGTTTACTTTGTCATTGATGTTTAAGCTAGCTACTGTTACGTCTACATATTTTTGCTATAAGGTTTATGTGCATATTTATCATTATAAGGGCATAGCAGAGACAATGAAGTGAATATATAAAAAGTATATTTCATTTAAGTGTTATGTGAGAACTCAGTTAAAAAGGAGGGTTACCATGTCATGTGATAACTTTGGTTAAAACAATTTACATTTGATGTGTTAATTTAGTTAAAAATATAATGTAGAATGCATTAGAAGATACTCATGGTGACTGTGGTCCTCAATCTGTGTGCAAGAATATTGAAATGTATGTTTTTTTGTATACATTGTTAAAAAACGATGAGTGAAGGCGAGAGCTGCATGTCTGTGTTTCTTCAACATTCTCCTGTTACTTTTCCCCTTTTTAAGGGCACAACATTAGCAGCTCTTTTCCAGCACTGCATCTGAATATCTCTTACACACCTCACACACCACAATGACTCGGTGACAGAGCTGTTAACAGCTAAGAAAAGGATACAAAAGGATACAACGGAAAAGAAAAGGTTACAGAAAAGGATACATTGCTTTAAAATACTCCATGCTAAAGATTTCTCACCTGAACAGACCACTCCAGCATCCTCACCATGTCCACAGTCGTGTGTCCCAAATCCTCCATGCTGACACTGAGTCAGAGACCTTTCACTTCCTGAACAGGCCACATCATCAAGCCAGATTTCTCCAGTTCCTTCACCAAAGTAGGCTGATTGAGTGGCATTCAGTGCTGCACCACAGCCAAACTGCTTGCACTGCCAAAGAAAAATGCTTGCACTGCTCTTCTGAGGTATTACCTCTGTAAACTTATACTTACACGTAAATACATTATTAACAAAATAATGTATTTATTTAAAGCTACATTATTTACATTTTGACAAGCAAAAATCCTTGTGGTGTGCATGGGGGCTTTAATAATAAAAATAAACATAATAATAATAATAGAAATAAACTCTATTTATAGCACTTTTTAAAAACAGAGCGCAAACAAGCGCATCCAGTGAGCCAGCTCAGCTCAAAGTGTGTTACAACAGGTTAAATACTGGAACTGTGGACTCTTTTTCTACACAGTGAAGCCAAACACTAGGCTAGAAAAGACAGTATAGACCACTATAGACAGTATAGGCTACCAATTTGTTAAAATACGGTATTGTGTACTGTATGTGAAGGATGCATTCCAGAAGCAGGATCAGCAACTTGGAGACGTGCTCTGGCTGTTTTTCTGAATTCAATGATGTACATTAACTAGAACATGAACATATAAATGCTGTTTGACCTTCTTCAAGCTCAGAGTGAGAGAGGAAAAGACCAGCTTTTTAAAATACTCTAGTTGGGAGGAAGCATGATTGCACAATGCTTGACGTCTGTCAAAGGCGAGTTCCTGAAAAACTTTACTAAGGCTTCTGGCTACCACTTTGGTATTTGCAGACAAAATCAGAATTCGGTTTATTGCCACGTCCATTTTTACACACGAGGAATTTGCCTTTTATAAATTGGTGCTTACAGAGCAAAATAGAAGAGCCCTCTGAGGACATCACTATCATCACTATTGGGTTTACCCCCATGTGCACATGCGCAGCAAAAAAAAAGCTTTGTAATAGAGGCCCACCCATGATGTGGGCCTCTATTACGTCCTCACCATGTGTATATACACAACAGCTACCTCCCGGAGCAAGGCAAGGCTAACGTTGAGCTAAAAGGTAGCTACTGTCAGGCTAAACGTTGAGCTAACAGGGAGCTAACGTGTAGGTAGCAGGAGCCCAACATGACGCAAACAAGCTGTCTGACCGTGGATCGGCCCACACCCCATGTGCCACGTTGTTCAACTTTAACTGTGGCTAACAACATCTGGCAACCACATTGCTTGCTGCAGGTCTTCTCCTCATCGCTCAGAGCAAGCGACTGTTCTCTTTCATATAGGCTTCGCCCTTTAAGGCTATTGCTATTGGGTTTACCCCTTCCGCGTGCCTGCGCGGCACTGAGAATTTTAGTCTACGCCCACCCACAGCGTGGGCCTCTCCTACGTCCGCACCTTGTATATATACACAACGGTGAGACCCAGCCATCGGCTCCCATTTTTCTTCAGCACTGAGCTGTCTAAAGAGCAGAAGATTTGTCTAAAGAGCAAAAGACTTTCCAGCTGGAAAACAAGAAGAACGATGACTTCCAGCAAGCCGGCCAGAACAGGGCGAGATGCCACGGCGTCTGCCACACGGGCTACATCGTGCTAGGTGATCTCGGTCCCCACTGCGAGGCGTGCCTCGGACCGGAGCAAATCAGCCGAGCAGTTTCTCAGTTTGCACTGACCGTTATGCGCCCTTCTCCCCCCCGAAGAGTGGTGGCGCCGGGCGGATAGCTTGGCGTTCAGGACGAGGAACGCCGCCCTCTGGGCGGGACCTTCAGGAATAAGGGCTTCTACTGCCGCTACTTCCTGGTCATGAAGAAGACGGGCGGTGAGAGGCCCATCCTTTACCTGTCACTGTTCAACAAGGCGATTCATATGTTAACAGTGAAACAGGTGACGGAGTGTGTGTGCCAGGGAGACTGTGGCTGGCGACCAGATCTGGTACAGCAGGGCAGAGGTGGATCTGTTTGCCAACAAGGAGATCACTCAGTGCGCTCTTTGGTTTTCACTGAGCCTGCGGGACGTCCCCCCACTGGGAGTGGACGCCTTTGGCCTCCCTGGCTGCTGTAGCTTTTCAGCCGTTGTAGCTGATCCCGCGTCTTCTGGATCCTCTGCAGTTTTCAAACTTGGGGGTGACTATGGTGGCCCCGGAACGCACCAGCACGTCCTGGTTTCCCTGTCTCCAGCGGTTGCTGGCGGGGCAGCCGTGTAAACTCCCCTGGAGGGGAGATGGTCTCCCTCAGGCGGGGGTGCGATCAGGAGTGACCCGCTCCTCGGCCAGCCTCTCTGGGTCTGGCCGCTGAGAGGCGATGCCTGGAGGGCTTAGGTCTCTCCTGGGAGGTGGTTCGCACCATCTTCCTTCCTCTTATTCCTCTAAGTGGTCAGCTTTCCAACGCTGGTGTCTGGACTAGGGAATGCACCCGGTCGCCTGTCCGCTGCCAGCGGTGCTTTCGTTCTTCCAGTTGCTCATCGACGGGGGGCTGACGTTCAGTATCACAAGGGCTTCGGGGACAGGACCGTGTTCTCCCACCCCCTGGTTAAGCGTTTCCTTAGGGGGGTGCGGAGGCGCAGGCCGGTGACGCAGCCTGTTGCCCCACAGTGGGATCTGGCACTGTTTATGCACCTTAACCCAAACCCCGTTTGAGCCTTTGGAGACGGCGGAGCTGAGATTCCTTTCGGCTAAGGTCGCCTTGCTCCTGGCTCTGACATCGGGGCAAGAAGGTCAGCAATCTGGCTGGCCACCTCGCTCCGTTGTGAGAGTCAGGGCGAAAGTAGCTCGGCTGTTCTGCATCCTAACCCAAGCTGTTGTGCACAAGCTGTTTGTGGAATAAAAGCTCTGTGCCTGTCTCAGTCGACTCAGTCACAACAAGCACACGCTACCCACACCGTGAGCCGGCCTGTCGGCTAACCCACTGTTCTCATGAGATGGAATATTAACTGATACACTGTAAACTATTTTACTCTCCCCGTGAGTTTGCTAGCTACTTTATGCTCGGTGTTGACATTCCACCGCAGTCCAACGTGCACAATGCACAGTGCATGCTGGTCAACCAGATACTGTGGGTAGAGCGGACATTCTTCTCCTTAGTTATTGTTCTTGGTGACTTTAACAAAAGAGAACAATTTGGATCACTGCTACACTACAGTAAGCAATGCCTCTCACGCCGTCCCCATAGACTATATAAAACAATGGACGTAGTGTCCGTGATGTCACCTGTTGGTTTCTAAAGAGCCATTTTGAAGCTCAAAAGTGGCGGAGCTGGCCGGCGGGATCTTGGCACCGCGCGTCACTCCCAGATAACCAAAAATGGGCAAAGAGGCGTGTTGTGGGTGTAGCTGAGGTGACTGGTTGCTGAAACCACGCCCGTCTACTTCGATGTGACCGGGTTAGTGCAGGCTAAGGAGCTATTGCTAAATGCTACTCTGGGTTAGCAGAAGTAGCTTTTACCCGGAGCTTGTCTGGTTGGAGGTTGGTAGCCTGTGGCCGCGTCGTTACCAGCTTGGAGGTAAGTTAACCTGAAACTATACAAAAACACTTAAAGTAACTATTTCTTATACGTCCTTTTTTTTCTTTATACAACACAAGGTTTAAAATGCTTCAACGTTTTATGTGGTTATTTGCCACACTAAATTATGTGGAGACTAACGTTAACGTTACCATTAATCAGCATTTATTGCAGCTGATATTACAACGTCTTCAAAAGACAACACAAAACCATATTGTTGACTATTGTTATTGACTGTCATCTATATATCGAGGTGTTGCTCCCTTGTTCCATTTTCTCTCAAATATGTCACATAATAGTATTATCAACCAAACTGAGGCATCTTTTATAGTTAACTTTATATTTTTACTTTAACAACTTGCAACATTTATTACTCATTTATTTTCCTTCCATAGTCACAGTGTGGATCAATGTCCCACCTGGTGTCAGACAGCTGCAGAAACCTGGATCGCATCCTCAGTATGCTGGATGTCTGTATCTGATGGCGTGGATTGACGTGGAAAGGCCTTTTCACCTTCTGTTTACTTTTACATTTAGTTTTTATTGTTGTCCATATGTGTCTTTATGCACATTTAAAAAATATATAGAAATTATGCTTCACATTTCAATAAATTCTCTATATATTTGCAATTATTTTCTTGCTACTCACTGAAAATGTTAGATTTCAGTTCCAAGGACAAGTTAATAATACAACACAGATAAAATATCATCATAACATTAAAGCTGAACTCTTGCTAAGGGACATCAGTCTAGTACAAGTTGAAAAGTGAAAATGCACCCAAAAATGTTTCATGGTTCGCATGAAATGTTGATAAGTAATTAGGCAGTGTACTTCTGTGTGCAGTTATACTTAAAGATAAATAATTCTGAGCCTTACAGCCTGTACCAGAGCCTGAGTAATTTTTGAAGAGTGCCTTGTTTCCTGCACTGTTTTAAATCTAGTTTAAACACAGAACAATGTGCGCACTTCCAAACCAACCTGTGGGTAAGTGATGAAACAAAGAATGACCTGCACAGAGTAATATTGAATCCAACTAGGTGGTCTCATTAATTGTGACGATGCAAACTCTGAGGGCTCAGAGCTTATCGAATGCACCTGTGGTAAATAGGTGCATCTCTACAACGTAAGCCTCCTAATACCTATACCCTTAATACCTTCTACAGGGCTTCAAAACTATTCAGTGTGCAGATATTTCTTTGGTTTTCATAATAGAGTAACTTCTCAGTGAACGTCACTTTCATCTCTTATGTCTAGAAATGTTCAAATAAAACAAATATATATCAGCTATTCATAGTTTAGTTTTTAGTTATGTCATAATTTGAATTCAGTAGAGTCCAGGTGTTAAAGTAAAACAAAAACAAAAGGCTGAACAAAGCAGTGAGCTGCAGGATCTGGCAGGGCCACACTGGAAGCTGAGACTTCTGAAGAGCTGGACTCTGGTGCTTCACATCTGGAATGATGCTGCCATCAACTAATAATCTAATCTAATAATACTGCTCCGACAAAATATTGTTGTATTATTAGATTTTAGTGCTGCCTTTGACATTATTGACCATAGTTTGCTACTAGGGAAACTCAGATGTTATGGCTTTATACCATCTGCATTAGCATGGGTAGAGAACTACTTAACAGATAGAACACAGAATGTGTATTTCAATGGAAGCCTCTCAAAGGTTGGGTTTGTAGCATGTGGGATCCCACAAGGGTCATCACTAGGACCATTGCTTTTCTCTATCTTTACGAATGATCTCCCACTGGTCTGTAAAAGAGCATCTGTGTCTATGTATGCGGATGATGTAACACTCTATATGCCTGCACCAGCTTTAGAAAAAATTACTGCAGCTTTCAACAATGAGTTGCAGATGGTATTTAACTGGATTACTGATAATAAACTTTTACTGAATATAGCCAAGACCAAAAGCATCTTATCTGGAACTAAACATTCATTAAAAACAAGGCCCATATTGGATTTAGTACTAAACAATGTCGCTGTTGAGCAGGTACAGGAAACAAAGCTTCTTGGTGTAACCTTAGACTGTAATTTGTCGTGGTCAAGACATATAGATGAAGTGGTGAAAAAGATGGGGAGAAATATATCTGTAGTTAAAAAATGCACTGTAAACTCTTCTGTTTAAAGGTTGACAAGAGGTTAAAAGTATCACTTCTTGGCTTTATAAACGAAATGAATGTATGGAAAACTCCTGACTGTCTATTATTAACTATTCCAAAATCCAAAACAATGCACAGTACTGTATAGAGTTATGGTTGAATGGAATTCTCTTCCAGGTCATCTTGTTAAAACTCAAAATAACATTGGTTTTAAAAAACAAGAAAAGGAATATTTCATGTCTGCTTATATTAGTAAATAATCAATTCAATTTTAATCTTTGTATTCCTTGTAAATTTGCTGTTTGTGTTGTTTTATTATGTTGTATATTTGTTCTGTGTAATGGTTGCGTTTTTCTTGTAATTTCTTAATCTGTGTATTGATTGTGTAGTGTGTTTTTATTCTTGTTATGTGTTTTGTGTGGACCCCAGGAAGAGTAGCAGATGCATTTCTTTGCATCAGCTAATGGGGATCCTAATAAATCAAATCAAATCAAATCAACTCATATGGAACCTGTAAACACAACAATGGTAGAAAGTTACAAACAGCCTCTTCCCAATTGCCATAAACCTACTGAACTCTAAGATCGCCTCAGCATGATAACCTCTCTGGCATGTAACAGTAATTATGGCAATGTGCAATAAACTGTTTACTGATATGTGCAATATTAATCTTGATGCAGGACACCACTTGAACAGTCAAGTTAGCTCTTATTGTATATTCATTATTTTGCTCTTATGTTAAATTTATGTTGAACTGGTAACTACTTGACATATATTTAGAGACAATTGTAATGCACCTTTGGGTTGTTACAAAATTAATCTGCTAAGCAATAAAAAAAAGTCCTCACAGGTTAAAATTACATGCAGCTGGAGAGCCTAGACAAATTCAGAAGCTGCTGTCATACAGTTAATTTATCTACATAACTAATATTACTATACCCAACTCAGGAACATGGCCATAGTTACAGCCCAGTTACCTGTCTTTACCAGGGCTTGACATTAACCAACCCACCAAATGCGGGTGGATTTCAGCCATGGCGGGTAACACAGTCATTGCCACCAGCCACTTTGGTGTGTTGACAAAATTGTAGAAATAAACACAGACTACTAGCAGGACTGCCCCAATGGCACATCATATCTCGTATCACAACTGCCTTTCCAGAGTTAATTCTATTTTTATTTATTTATTTATTTTTTTTAAACCTGTCCCGCCCAGCAGCCTGGTATAGAGTATTAATGGGGGGGTAATTCTATTTTTTAATAAAGGTAATCCATGTAGGAAAGCAGGAGATGCATTTGTATGGGAATAATCTGGAAAATAAAGACCTGGGTATTCATTTCAGGTAGACATATCTCCAGTTACTCAGAGCTACCAGAGCTTCATGATGATAAACATAAATCCAGTCAGAGCTCTGAGGAAATGCTGATGCAAAACAAATCATCCAAAGTGCCCAAAACTGATTTCTAATGCAGATCATTTTCTACTCTGTATTACAGTATTTACAGCTGTAAATTAAAATTAAATTAAAATGAATTATAATAGTGCTTCTGATCATTTTTGTTCTCAGTTTAGTTTTTATCTTTTCAATCAATCTTATACACCCATACAGCACAATTAGTCAGTGTTGGGCAGTAACGTAATATTATTATTTTTCCCAGTAACTAAGTAGTGTAACTAATTAATTTTCTAAAATGGTAATATTATTATTAGTTACTAAGGCAAGTAACGCTGCGTTACTCGTTACTGAACGCATCATCCTTGACGTAAGACCACGACTGTGCGACAGCTCAGCTGGACTTTGTTGTTCATGTTTGCTACTGCCATTATTGTGTCACAGTCTAAGATGCAAAGAACATTGTCGTCTACAAACTCTGTGCGACATGATCATCATCATCCTCATCTTCCCTTAACTGTTTCATGTCGATTTATTGACATCCATAATCATGCAGAGACTTTTTCAACATAGTATTTGTTGTGGTGGCAGCCCGGCTGACGGTGAGTGTTCTGTTTTTTTCTCCTTTTTATCAGTTATTCTGCCTTTTCCTTGGTTTTCTGTTCCCTGCCTGCCTCCCTGTGTGCTCTCTCTCTCTCTCTCCCTCTGCTCCTGAGCCCAGCCAACTACCTGCACCTGCATCTCATCAGCCACCTCGTCAGCCTGCCACACCTGCCAGTAATCACCTCATGCCTGCCTGCATTTCAACCCCGGTTCTCCACACCATCCTCGCTTGATCGTCGTTGCTCCATACCCGGTGCCACCTCCATGTTCAGGCTTTCATGTTTTTCCACATTTTCCCGGTGCCTTGTCGCCGCCATCCCTAACCCTGTCTCTCTGTCTGTTTCCCTCCCAGGTACACTCACCCTCGTCCTCCCTTCAGTCAGCTGGGCTCATCCACCAGCCCTCTCCTCCTCAGACTTCCCTCACGGCATCCTCCCTGTTCTCCCACAGCTCCTCGCTTCCTCGGCCCCACTGTTCCCCGGCTCCCTGGCCCCCTGTCTCCTTGGTTCATCGTGCCTGTGCTTCCCTGACATCCACCTCTTCCTCCCCTCCAGTCCCTCTACCCCTTTCTCCCTCAATAAACCTCCTTCCCTCCAAACGTTGCATTTGGGTCCTCTCTGTCCCCACACCACACAACCTCGTAACAGTACTTAACATCTAAAAATACACAGAAAAAATTTTTTGGGATGAAGATTGCGTACTTTGAATATCTTCTCTGAATTAGTCAATGTAAAATACAGATTATGATAGGCAAATAATTGTTTTAGTGAAAATCAATGAGAAAAGTCATTATTAGGAAGTGAGCCATTGCAACATCCAAGTGATTATAATGAGAACAGGTAGCATAAAACTCACTTATAAATATCTCAATTTCCACTCCAAATATATACTATCTTCTGTAATAGTTCATTACTTTGTCACTTACCTGTGTTATATTGTTATTAGGTCTTTTACTGGGATGTCTGGTTATTTTAATCCCACTTAGCGTTGTCAGTAGATGGTGCTTCATGTACTATACTTGGGCATCATTTGCTAACTTCAGTAAAAGAAGTCGTGATGATTATGTTCAAGTTTGCACATGACAGAGAGAGCTTCATATTTCCAACAGAAATGAAATGTGTTGCCATCAATTAACATAAATATATTATAAATATAAATTTTAAAATATTAAACTGACAATATAAAATTATAAAGAATACTAGTGAATATGAGCAATGTGGCAGTTTATTGGATTTACATGTGCAAACATTTACAGTATCCACTGTAAAAGGAGGGGGGCCTTGTTGATGAGTCCAGCTGCAGAAGGGCAGAAATTGTTCATGTTGCGTGAGGTTTTGGTCCTGATGGAGTGGCTGAAAGAGTTTGTGTCCAGAGTGGTATAAACAGGACCAGCCTCTAATAAACCACCTAACAGCATCACAGCCATCGATCACTATGGCAGTAGGCCTACTACTTTAAAAAGGCATGGCTGTAACCAGCTTTGAGGTCACCGAGGTCTGTACCTTCGTAATTATATGTAGACTGTAGCCTATTAATAAAACAAATTTGAATAAAAACCATTGATAACAAGCTCAACTAAAATAAAGGCTTTAGGACCATGTGGATGCAGCTGATTACATAAGGGCGTCACTTTGTGTTGAAAAGTGGTGGGGACATTTAAGGCCTCATATTAGTGGTGTGACCAAACACTTAGTTCACGAGACATGAGAATGCACAATATTGGAGTCACGTGAGCAAGACAACAAGATACTCCAATGCTATTTTGAAGAAATATTCATTAATGAAATTGGCTACCCCGCGACCCTGTACGCAGGATAAGTGGTTGACGATGGATGGATGGATGAAATTGGCTATTTGATTGGGGTTTAGAGCATTAAACTCTTAATTTCCTGCATTCTAGAGACATTTTCTGCACCAATTTATGGTGAAAATGTCTTTATTTATATGAAGGGAAACAAAATTCATGTGGCCGGTGACAAATTAGAATATAAGAATATATTGAATATAATGCAGTAATCAGTTGCTTTTTTTTAACCTAAGTTATTTTTGTTGGACAAAGCAGATCTATTTCTTCTATATTTACATTGCATTCCATGCTTTTCTATTGAGCAAGTAGTTGTCATAGAATTTGTATTTGTCATTTAACATTTCTTGTTGCAAGTTAATTTTCAGAAAACTTTTAGTAGATGCTTTCAAAAAGTGATGGGGACAAAATCAGCCATTTCAAAAAGTGGTGGTGAAATGCCACAGTGTAAATGACAACTATGTGATTACACCATCGCAACCTTCATTTCAAGTTGAAAAACTGTTTCCCCATTGATGGTCAGTGTCCAGACCTGGGGAAACACATGAAGCACATGACAACGTTGTGCGCACATTAACTGAGAGCACCGCTGTTTGCAGGCAGAGTTTTGGGCGTTAAATACGTTTAGGAATTTTCTGGGTGGGCGAATCAGGGTGAAGCGACTCCCCATGAAGAGAGATGAGCAACAGCAGCATAACTTCATATTTAAATCTCCCAACAAGCTGACAGGATCATCAGGATCTAATGTTAAATAACATGCTGTGTTTTTCAACACCAAAAGGTCTCACACACAGTCCGGGTTCATACAGAGACAATGTTTGGAGTAAAGCAGTCGTCCTCCTGATCAATCCTGAGCTCCATTTCAGACGCTAAAATTTGAATTATGTTTCCTCTACAGAGTTTCCTCTGTCTGACCTGTCAAGTTTTTAACTATTTTTTGTTTTGTTTTGCTGCATAAATGTCCCACGATATTAACTGTGAAACGCGCAGAGAGAGAGAGAGAGAGAGAGAGAGAGAGAGAGAGAGAGAGAGAGAGAGAGAGAAGGTGCAGCTCTGCAGAAATACGACTTTTAGTAATAAAAAAAAATCAAAAATCAAGATGTGGCAGTCAGTGCTGATATTGAGGTGGGCTGCCACAAATAAATCAATGTATGGGAACACTGTACTGTTCAACTGCACTATCTGTGACTTCGCTGTCATCTCTGTTTTAAAATCCTTCACCCATGAACCGGGCTGTGGCATCTTCCTCTTCCCGGTCTTAGCGTCTGTGGCCAACGAGTTGGTTACTTTTCTAAATGTACTCGCATTTCAGTTAAACTCTGCTTTTCCATTTCCTGTTGTAGCTCATTTTCCAGCTGTCAGTGTCACTGTGGTGTGTGAGTGAGATGGATGGGGCGGGGCAAAGGGCTGCGTGGAAGTTCATATGAATAGATCGACAGGCCTGGGGAGAAGGGGGGGTTGGCCGACACGCTCAACCTTCTGCCAACTTTTTCATTGTTAATAAAAAAGTATAGGCTAGAGAAGGCGGCCCACCGGGATTTGACGTGGTACTCTGGATGGCCAGACTGCTACTGCCCCGGAGAGAATGATGTGCTGCAGTCTGCTCTTGTCCTTGTCAGTGGCAGCAGCGTACCAGCTGGTGATGGAGTAAATGAGGTGATGGCGTTTTAGCACCATGATTGTCCTTGTCAGGTTGAACTCAGCTGCAGCAGAAATGACAACATTGCCCTTGTAACACATTCAACAGGTTTTTCATGAAAGTATTGATCATGTTGGTGATGCAGGAGTCTCAGAAACTCATGTAGCAAATATGACACAACTGGTATTATAAATTGTGTGTTCCAAATATGAAAATATCTGGCTTTTCAATTTATATGTTCTCCTGAGATTCAGTTGAAATCTGTTTAGTTTGCTAGTGGTACAGATATTTTAAACCGTAATCAATATAAAGCAATGACTGCTGACCACAGGTCGACATCATGCTCCGACCTGCAGAGTTGGAATAAACTCTTTTGCACCGACTCTTGACCGTCTCCAGAGTAGTTTTTGACTGCAAACTTATTGACTATAGCAGAAAGTTAATAGAGTATTTTTTGACAAAGTTTAAAAAGCTGGTGAGGGTGTGGACCAGGCTTTAACTGGCCCAGCCTGGCCGTACATCTGACCCAACAATATAGTGTGAAGTGCTGCATCCAATGATATCAAACACTTTGGGTATATAATGCAATAGACACAGAGAAGCGTCCAGGCTCAAGAGGGGTGGTATAGACAATCGATCGCAGTGCTACTGTGAGTACACTTCTTCTTTCTGCTACATAGCTGAAAGAAGAAGTCAGTTCACAGCAGTTCACAGCCCAACCAGTAAATGAAAAATAGAAGATTGACTGGTTCCTGTTCAAATAATATAAACTCATCATTAACACAAACCTCCCCTCTTTAAAGACTGGGTCATGAGGAGTATCACTTCTTCAAAATGCCCCTTTTCAACAATTTAATGCATTTGAAAATGTGTTTGGCCCTTTCATTTCTGGCCCAAAAAAGCTAAGAACATACATTTCAGTATTCCACATCACAGACAGCAAAAGTGAGAGAAATAAAAGGACACAGTTTGTCGTATGTTGCTTTTTTTTGTCAGAAAAGTGGATCCTAGCATCTAAATATTGAATTATGCACCCACAGTGTATGCATGAGGGGTGTGTGTTGAAAAGCATGAGTTGGATGGATGGGATTTTTCATCATAAGTGTTAGACAGGAGGGTTCCAGGACAACAGTGCACAGTTTACGACCTCTTCATGTGATTAAAACTCTATTAATGGATTCGTTGGCTGCAGAACAAGTTGATGCCATATCAACTTTATATCTCACATGTTTTGTTTCAACATGTGAGATATAAAGATGATATGACAAATGTGTTAGTGAAGAGCCTGTTTACATATCCAGCTCATATGGAGCAATATTAGCATTTATCCATCTGGTTCTTTAGCTGCTAAATGCTCCATTATGTTCACCAGCTAGCCACCATCTTCGCCCAAAGACTAGAAGAAGCACATTGATCACATGTTTACTCCTTTGATTTTTGTATTGTATACTGTAGCACAGTGCATTGTAGGCTGTATACTGTACAATAAACATACTGTCTGGCCCTGAACATTATGCTTTCCATTTGTTTGTTTGCAGAGGGAACATTCAATCTGGGACAAAGAGACAAAGGCAATGTACAAGCTTTCAAAATTTCTTGTTTAGTATTTTTCAGTAACTTACAGGTATTTGTTTCAGTAACTGGATCTTTTCAGTAACTTAGTTATAGTTTTATTAAACTGCATTATACAAAAACATTCCTGTTTACAGTGTATTATTTGATGCAACACTTATTGTAAAGCTTAATGAACAGTATAAGCTCTAGTGTACTAGACATTCTCTGGAACCCAGTTTGTATTTTGTATCCTACTATAACTTTTGCTAGGAAACAACAAACTTCTCCAAATTTACCCCTGTTATTGGTCATGATGTGAAGTGTACACAAAATTAAATACTTGATAGTAGGCCATCATCTGTGCATTATGGACAGAGATACATATTTTGGTAGACTGCATGTCCAGCCTGGCAGGACCAGAAGGCTACTAGTATCACTATTTGTGTATGAAAAGTGCTGTTTGTTTTTTTTTTGTTGTTTTTTTTTAAACCTGTCCTGCCCAGCAGCCTGGTATAGAGTATAATGACCTGGATACCATATTGTGCCAGACAGATTTTACTTTAACAAGAGAGTATTAAAATAACAACAAATCCTTTGTCTGTTTTATTATTTATTTAATTATGTATTGATTTGCCACCGGGCCGGACAGGGGGGCAGACACGGGGATGGGGGGGAACAAACAGACAGCACAGAGAAAGGACAAGACCTGCAAGAGAAGGGGGATGGAAGGTGGGGACAACAGGGAAAAGCTGTGGGAAACACCAATTGCAGAAAGCAACGAAACCTGCAATAGAACAGAGAGGGGGGCTAGGGGAGTAGAAAAACAACAACAACAAACAAACACAAACAAAAACAAACAATAAAAATAATAATAATAGTAAAAGACAACCAGCCGAACAGCAGCAATAAACAGCTGACATAGCATGACAACTAAGAGAAAAATGAAAACAAGAAACAGTCACACACACTAAATAAGCAACACAACACAGCCAGGAGAGCTGGAATAATAATTAATTTAAATAAGTAACTGAAAGAAAAGCATCAGGAATAATTCTACCAGGGACAACCTAAGTTTGTTTGTGTCTGTGTGTGTCTGTGTGCGTGTGGGTGAATGTGTCTGTATGTGTGTGTGTGTGTACATGTGTGTGCGCATAAGCCTGTTAAAGAATGTAGTTGTTAGTGAGAGTGGGACGCCACGACTGTGTCACACCTGCCCAAGCAACAGGCAGGCAAGAACCCCAGTAGCCAATAGGGGTGGAAGAAAGAAAAAGAATAAATCAAATAAAAAAAAAACAAAGACTCCCAGATGCACCGCGATGCAAACGCAGAAGACCCCGACCCAAATGCCAGTTGACAACGTAATGCCGACGGAACGCAAAAAGCGTAACCCGCGGAAGAGCAGCGCCCCACCGCTGCGCAGCGAACAACCAAAATGCCCAAATGCCACGCAATCATCAACACCAATGCACAAGTGACGAGCCCAACGCGCACACTGCGCGAGCACGGCGACACCAAATGCCCAGCAGTCCCCCGCGAATCCCGCGTGCGAGGTCGGGCAAACGAGAGAGAGCAAACGGAACAACACGACAGCGAAAGCCAGCGGAGAGAAACACCAGCAGCAAGTCCCATGCCCAGCACGCCTCCAGGCCGCCGTGCAACACCAGCCAAACCA
>NC_060151.1:3812873-3813888 GCF_021292245.1 Micropterus dolomieu | reverse complement strand
TAAGCAACACAACACAGCCACGAGAGCTGGAATAATAATTAATTTAAATAAGTAACTGAAAGAAAAGCATCAGGAATAATTCTACCAGGGACAACCTAAGTTTGTTTGTGTCTGTGTGTGTCTGTGTGCGTGTGGGTGAATGTGTCTGTATGTGTGTGTGTGTGTACATGTGTGTGCGCATAAGCCTGTTAAAGAATGTAGTTGTTAGTGAGAGTGGGACGCCACGACTGTGTCACACCTGCCCAAGCAACAGGCAGGCAAGAACCCCAGTAGCCAATAGGGGTGGAAGAAAGAAAAAGAATAAATCAAATAAAAAAAAAAACAAAGACTCCCAGATGCACCGCGATGCAAACGCAGAAGACCCCGACCCAAATGCCAGTTGACAACGTAATGCCGACGGAACGCAAAAAGCGTAACCCGCGGAAGAGCAGCGCCCCACCGCGAATCCCGCGTGCGAGGTCGGGCAAACGAGAGAGAGCAAACGGAACAACACGACAGCGAAAGCCAGCGGAGAGAAACACCAGCAGCAAGTCCCAGCACGGCAGCAAACGCGCCGCACAGGACACCGTGCACCCGCCAATAAAAGTCCGCTGTCCCCCCAACCGCCGGAAAAAACTAAGGCCGCCGGTGTCAGCCGACATCCCCCATGCCCAGCACGCCCCCCGGCCGCCGTGCAACACCAGCCAAACCAGCAACAAGGCAAAATCATCTGCATGCCAACCACCCACCCGTCAAGGGCCGAGAACTCCAGGCACAAACCCAGAACAAACCGGAGCACAGCCCTGCCCCGCACCCACACTGCACATCCCAAAAACTAACTATATAGTATCCAGAGGGGTCCAACAACTGGCCGACAGAGAAATGGGGAAGCACGGATTCCGAGGCCAACGAAGCAAAACAGGGACATTATTAAATTGTTATGATAATAATTTACCCTTTAAGGAGAGGTACTGTCAGGGGGCTGCATTCAATTTAATGTATATTTGTCAAGTTTATCTCAAGTCAAGTAGATGTA
>NC_060151.1:3806728-3812853 GCF_021292245.1 Micropterus dolomieu | reverse complement strand
CCCGTCAAGGGCCGAGAACTCCAGGCACAAACCCAGAACAAACCGGAGCACAGCCCTGCCCCGCACCCACACTGCACATCCCAAAAACTAACTATATAGTATCCAGAGGGGTCCAACAACTGGCCGACAGAGAAATGGGGAAGCACGGATTCCGAGGCCAACGAAGCAAAACAGGGACATTATTAAATTGTTATGATAATAATTTACCCTTTAAGTATTTGTCAAGTTTATCTCAAGTCAAGTAGATGTAATGTTGAGATGAGCAATGTGTTAAACTGATTACAGTGATCTTGATTTTACAGTATGGATGGCGTAGATATTTTCAAACAGTAACATGGATGACTAAGTGGTCAGTTATAACATCGCCAGACTATCGCGAAATAACTGCTTTGCGAGGGACACTGAAACTGCTCATATTGTTTAGTTCTTCTCAATTCAGTGCAATGAATAATATGAAGTTCAATAACGCATAACATTAACGTTAGCCTATAAAAGCGATAAATATAATCTGTGTGCTAGCTCGCTCTGCAGAAACCTTGTTGATAAAACAACATAAAACAACAGATGAAACAACCCACATATTATATTTTTCATTTACTTTTGTGAAGTCAAAAGTCCACCTTCACCATTGAATGCACGCGTGCTCCCGCGGCAGAGGGAACACTTTCTATCAGGGATAACTACCCTGGCACGACACCGGACACGACACCGGTAACATCCTAAAGGATCTGACTAGTTGAGACACATTTGTCTCAGCGCCATATCGTCACAAGGAAGATATGTTACTATGATTATTGTAGACCAGTGGTCGGCAATAGGTGGCCAGATTGCTTTGATAGCAGAAAAATAAATAATAAATAAATTGATAGCGGCTGGTGCTGAAATAGATATCAGTCATGACAGATACAGTTACTCACACAATCACTTCCTCTTAAGTGACTTAAGTGATCACTAACCGTTCGCAGCCTGTCGGCACCGGAGAGGGAGTGGGGCAGACCAGGGACAGGAGATCGCGGAGCGACTGGCCCGCTGCAGTCTGTCAGTGATTGTTTCCTCTGGCGGGATGAAGTCTGACGCTCCGCATTATTCATGATAAGATTATTGCCAATAAATCATGCTGTAAATATTTTAGAGACCCCCAGAATATCACAAATCATGCTTTTAGGGGAGCTGATGTCTTATTAGGGGGAGCTAAGCTCCCCTGTAGTTCGCACAATGAGTTTTCTCAGGGAAATGAAAATAAACTCCATAGGTTTATGAATTCTGATCAAACGCCAGGCACACACACACTGCAGCACGTGCCTTACTGTGAGCATGTGCAAAAGTGTCCTTATAATCAAGTAATAAGGGGAAAACATATACGCAATTAATTGGAATTGATTTTCCTAACGGGAGTCCCGAACAGTACTGAGCTAAACATGCACATGAATATGAAATAATTTGACTCTGTTCTGGTCTGCCATATAATGGCTTGAAAAAATTTGGCCCAATTCCAGACTTATTTGCTGACCCCTGTTGTACACTTTTCGTTCTGAAACCGCCACAGAACATGATTGTCTCCATAGCTCCAGCCTTACTAATATTCAAATTTTTCACCAACATCCTCAGAATCTCCTTTGGACTGAAAGGCCTTTATTGTTTTGGATTATGTGGAGTTTATGTTGGAGTCTGTGTTGTGCTGGGACCCAGTAGTGTTAGTGGACTGCATGTCGTTAGCTGCGGTGTTGTCGCAGTAGTCGGAGAGATGGTAGTTAATGTAGGTAAATGGCAAACCTAAGAATCTTGACGCCAACTGACTGATGCTTTAGGTGTCTCATTCCCACATTTAGACTATACCATATTTATATTGTAATTTTCTCCATAAATGTCCAGAGTTTGTTTCACAAATGGCTGGGTTACATTTACATAGTCATCTTCATCATCACTGCTTTGGTTTACATTTACATAGTCATCTTCATCATCACTGCTTTCTTCTTCTTCTCTGTTGTCCTTTACACTGACACAGGCCTCTGTGGCCTTTACAGAATTAGCTTTGGGGTGCATTTCCTCATAATCATGATCTTCACTCTTCTCGCCTTCCTCTCTACCTGCTTCCTCTTTGCGTTTCAGCCTGGTGTGTGCTGGATCAACATTCACATAGTCCTCCTCCTTGCTGCCTCTGACAGTCACTGAAACACAAGCATCAGGATAAAACGTTTCATGAATATCTCAATCAATTCTTTACAACCCTTCAATCACAAACTTTAGATGGAAGTGTATTTCTAGAAAATGTAAAAACTAAACAGTCTTTTCATGTCATGTACTGTTCAATTTAATTCAATTTTATTATATAGTGACAATTCACAACAACCGTTATCTTATTGTGCTTTTCATATAGGGCAGGTCTAACCGTACTCACATCAAACATAACAATATTGATCATATCTAGTAAATGCTCTGGTATTACGGAGGGCCTTCCTATAAGTTTTAAGACTATCTTGCCAGATTAAACAAGGTTCTTCTTATAAATAGTGATCAGTGGTCATAAAAAGGGATTCTGTAGGAACAGTATTAAATGTTCATTTTCAATACGATTTACCAGAATGAGGATGTACTAAATAAAACGTCCATCCATCTTCAACCTCTTATACTGTGTACAGGGTCGTGGGGGTGGGGGATGCGGCTGGAGCCAATCCCAGGTGGCAATGAGCGAAAGTTGGGGAACACCCTGAACAAGTCGCCAGTCCATCGCAGAGCCACACATAGACAAGCAACCACTCACACTCATACAATTTTTGGTCCCCAATTAACTTAGCCTGCATGTCTTTGGACAGTGGGAGGAAGCCAGAGCACCTTGGATAGAACCCACACAGACATGGGGAGAATATGCAAGGAAAGGCCTGGGACAACCAAGTTTAAAATCCATGACCTTCTTGCTGTGAGGACATAGTGCTAATCACTGCACCACCGTGCCGCCCAACTGAATCTAATTGTGAGATAAACGCAGAGCTAAGGTTGTCATTCTCAACGTCCACATGAGTATTAAAATCACCTACAATAAGAACTTTATCTGTTTACGGACTAAACTTGCTAATTCGGATAAAAATTCAGAATATAGACCAGGTTATCGGCACACTATAACAAATAGACCTGGCTGCAGTGTTTTCCAGGTTGGCTTTCAAATAAATTACAATTTAGTTAAGCTTTAGAGTTGATTAGTAGGCTGGAGTTTAAGATAGCTGCACTTCGGCCTGTGCCTCGAGGAAGGTGAGTATTAATATGACTGGGGAAGGTGGATTAATTTATGCTTACATATTCTTCATCACCCCGCCAGGTTTCAGTAAGACAAAGCAGATCAATATGATAATCTGATATTAATTCATTTACTAGTACACCTTTAGATGAGAGAGATCTTTAGAGTCCACATTTAATTCTCCTAGACACCATCACTATGGGGTTTGGGCTAAGTAAACGCTGAGGGTTTTGGGTAAGTAACAGCTGAAATGGAAGCGCATTTACATTACATTTATTCATTCAGCTGACACTTTTTATTCAAAACGACTTACAATTGGTACATATGTCAGAGTTCACACGCCTCTGGAGCAACTAGGTGTTAAGAGTCTTACTCAGGGACACATTGGTCTCTCACACCAAAGGCATTTGTCTTATCCACTGCTCCATCACCTCCAAAGCGCAGAGAAGCATGTAAAACTGCGACTCTGCCTCCTGATTTCAACTCTGGATTGTCAAGGGTTTCTACATGTAAGAGCTGCTCCATCCATTGTGGGATGAATACCGTTTCTCCTAATCAGACCAGGTCTTCCCCAGAAAGTCTGCCAGTGATCTTCAAAGCCCACATCGTTTGCTGGACACCACCTTGATATCTAGCGGTGGAAAGTTGACATATGCATAAATGTCATCTAAAGCCAACCTTCCAAGATGACGCTGCGTATAGCTGCCTGGGCGTTAGGTGCACTTTGTTTTATTTTGTTTTTGTTTGTAAACATAGTTTTCGGCTTTAATTCCAGGAGGTCATGGTGCGTTCCACTTGACATGGGAAGTCGGAATTTCCAAGTTCCCAGTCGTAACTTTCAACAGGAACACCCCCTTAAGTCACATTTCCGACTCAGAAAGTCAGGACAACCGCACTACCCCCTACTTTGTGATCCAAGATGGCTGTTCCGTGTATCAACAGTGTGTAAAAGCTGTAGTTTATACTGGTTATTCCCCCCAAAATACTGTTAAAGGGTGTTTGTGCGTAGACTGAAATGTATAGGTGTTTATTCACAAATACATATGTAAGTAAATTAATGAGTGAAAATGTTCTCAGTGCTCTCTCATTGTTCTGATGTTAACAATGTGTGTGTAGATCTGGCTAGAATTAGTAACAATGGCAAATGTTTTTGAATAGTGTACAATTTTTCTGTGACTGACTTTTGAACATAAAGACATACAGTTCACAAATACATATAGACTGGGTGAAATCTCAGAGACATGTCATAGTGTGATGTTAACAATGTGTTTTATTTTTTAGTTTATTTAGATATAGACATATGTTCATGGATGCCCAGAGGACCACTCTATTCTCCGGTTTATTGTTTCAAAAAGCATCAGACCCCACCATGTACTACTTTAATGAAGACTTATCTGTCATGGTCAACCTGATAAAAACCGAGGTCTGAACCGAACTGTGGATTTGGACAGTCATTACATACCTAGGGCTTAACCAGAACTACTGTAGGATTAACTGTGTAGCAGAGAATTAGCTGCTGTAATGAAGGCTCTAACACATTTAACTGGTTTCAGTTAGAGCAGCCAAATTGGCTACCAACACACAAGCACCGGACACGGAAATGAGCCAATATGCTTACCGCAGCTTGTCAATGTCCAATCTATGTGTCCTGGTGAGCACAGACATTGAGTACAGACAAGGGTTCCAGGCTGCTTGGCTCGTCGTCTTCTCCTGACAACCAGACAGACCCCCACGAAGACCAGTAGGAGCAGCAGCAGACCTACTACTGAGGAGACCAACGGCAACAAAGGCACTAGGAGAGAAAAACAAACTGAAAATTGTGTCCATTTGCTCAAGTACTAAGTTACAATTCTTTTTTACAGTATACAGTATGTCTATCCTGCATATGTAGCCTAGAGGAAAAAGGAAAATACCATGTTCAAACTAAAGCCACTAGATGGCACTGTGACCTTTCGGTTATCCCCACATTTAGGCATTCCAAAGGAGTACAAAGTACAAAATGTTGGCTTCAGGTGGTGATTCAGTGGTCCGATGTTTACAGATGTATCCACCTGTTCTGAGTTACTAGTTAGATGAGTGCAAGGCTTGCCCTTTCTGAAAGCTTTGTAAGTTCATCTTGTAGGAATATATAATATATTTGTGTTTGAGAACATTTAGCGCTGTGCATAGTAGCAGAATTAATGTTTGCTTTCATTGAATATAGAGTTGATGGCCGGCCACCACACATACACTTTAGTTAGTTCAAAGGTAAACTGCACCTTTTCAAGTTGATATTAATGAACCAAATGTTTCATGTTGTATCAGGAATGAATGTGTGGTTAGTGTGGTTTTGTTCATTTTCTTTTGTATTAATAGGACAGTTACCGCTACAGATATTCATCCACTGAATTTTTGCACTGAACTGATGTACTAAATGGAGTGACTAACTCACAGTTTGTGAGGACATTGCATATAGCCTAAGATTTAAGTCACTGTATCGTATTATTTTGTATTATACTTAAAGTGAGACTTTGAGTGAGCTTGTTTAAAGTGGTTGTGTGTGTGTGTGTGTGTGTGTGTGTGTGTGTGTGTGTGTGGCTCCAGCAGAAACCAGTTACAACATCTGAATTCTCTGTTTCAAGAAGTGCATTCCTAGGATCAGCTAAGATACCGCGCAGAACCCTCAAACTCCTCTGGTAGAGAGGAAAATGTCTCTAAACTAGTTACACAACCAAATAATTTCAAGGGAATCAACCAGGAGAACAATGAAATCCCAGAGTACTGTAAAAGGGGGATGTGGGGAGACAACCACGCGAAACAACAGTAGTACCGTTTATTTGCTAAAATCACTGAATTGACCCTGCCTTTACTTGGGACAGGCTTTTAATTCCTCTCGCACAAAAATGAAATAGGT
>NC_060151.1:3786724-3806708 GCF_021292245.1 Micropterus dolomieu | reverse complement strand
ACAGTTTGTGAGGACATTGCATATAGCCTAAGATTTAAGTCACTGTATCGTATTATTTTGTATTATACTTAAAGTGAGACTTTGAGTGAGCTTGTTTAAAGTGGTTGTGCGTGTGTGTGTGTGCGTGTGTGTGCGTGTGTGTGCGTGTGGTTCCAGCAGAAACCAGTTACAACATCTGAATTCTCTGTTTCAAGAAGTGCATTCCTAGGATCAGCTAAGATACCGCGCAGAACCCTCAAACTCCTCTGGTAGAGAATCCAAGCTTGAGGGTGTCACATACCACCCCATGAGGGGGGATTTTGGAATAAGGTTATTTTTGTGACAAATAACATTAATATACAAATCTACTTTGCCTTCGTAACTACATTGTATGTTCTTCACTACAATGGCAAAGTTTCTCCAAAAATCACTTGAAGTAGCCCGTTCTTTTTCCCAGTACACCAAATACAGAAGCTTTGTCATGCTGCTCATATTCTAATACAGATGTGCCCTTGTCCTTGCCCTTGTGAAACCAAGTCAGTGTTGAGTTATTTTAACTTGAGTACTAATTTCAACTCCATTTTTGTTACCTAAACTTAACCAAGTAGTGTTGTTGCATAAACCTAATCAAACTGTGTCCGTTAACTACTTGTTAGAGAGGCTTCTGGCAGAAATGCACTCCCACGCCAGCAACCACCACCGATTTCCATGGAACATTAGAACATGGTTGCCCACCTGAAAAATATAGTTACACCGAAACTGAGGGCTGAAAAAAGCTGTTGCTGATTTACAAACTGATATGACTAAAGTTTAAAAAGAGGAAATGTCTCTAAACTAGTTACACAACCAAATAATTTCAAGGGAATCAACCAGGAGAACAATGAAATCCCAGAGTACTGTAAAAGGGGGATGTGGGGAGACAACCACGCGAAACAACAGTAGTACCGTTTATTTGCTAAAATCACTGAATTGACCCTGCCTTTACTTGGGACAGGCTTTTAATTCCTCTCGCACAAAAATGAAATAGGTGATATAGGTTTGAAACACTTTATTTATTTTCAACAGAATGTTACTTGTATAAAAATTATTAAATAATATCCAATACACTGCTCATTAATTTAATTCATTTTTATGAAAAGGAATATAAATAATCAAGGAACGGACACATTCGGACTAAACTAGCGCTTCAAAGGTAACGAGTCTGCACCTTTTTTGTTCCAGTAAATCTATATGAATAAGACTTTGCGGCTTGTAGTTCCCCTTAAATGAACTGAACGATTGAATTGTGGAGAATCTAACCAATCTAATGATGTGTAGCATGTTCATGCTGACTGATTATAAGTTTAAACATTAATATTTGTATTAACAATCTAAGCAGCTTAGAAGCAGCTAAAGTGGGCGACCCGGCGGGGTTTAAGATATTTATACATCCAAAGAACATACCAGGCCAGTAGAGGAGGCAGGCGCCTATTTGGGACTCGGCTATAAATTGAAGTTTTACTGTAAGCAACACACATAAGAGAACAACTGAGGGAGAATGAAAAGGAGAAATAGTCAATCCAAATAAATAAACAACACAGCACAGCCATGAGAAGGGAAATAACAATTAATATAAATAAATAACTTAATGGAAAGCATAAAGACTAACACAACTACAAGTAGACAACCATGGATAGCCTAAATTTGGGTGTATGTGTTTATGTGTGTGTATAAGCCTGTCACGGAATGTAGTTGTTAGTGAGAGTGGGATGCCACAACAGCGCTGCATAGACCCCAGCGGTAGGCAGGCAAGAACCCAAGCAGCCAGGACACCCTGTAACCCCTCAGCAAAAATAGAGTTTTTTTTAATTAGAGTAGAAAAGTTTCATTGGAGACGGTCAGAGATCATTGCAAAATAGCACCCATTCTCTTACCAAAACAGAGACCCGAGTTGACATGACGGCATGTAACAACTTATATTCAACTTATTTTGAAAAAAGTTATGTACGCTGGTTTTCACGCACACGTGGGATGTGTAAAAATGAACGTGACGTGAGAATGTGCAGGCCATGGCGCAAACTCTTGAGCTGCGGTGAGAATGTGCGCACCCTCCACAAACTTGTCTGTCTCTGTCAGTGAACTCCAAAGTGCCAAAACTCACCAAATGTTTCAAAATAGCATTTCCACTCCTGTTACTGTTCATATGTCAATGAAGCAGTCAATCAAAATAAAAGTTGGATCATGTACGTAGTGGTTTAATATCAAAACAAAATTGAATGTGAGGGGAATAGATAATGATACCTCTAACATATTTAATTTCACTTCATATCACACGTTATCACTTTAACATTTAAACCTTCAAACCCAGCAGTGTTATTTGTGCTCGCGCTACCAAGCCATAAGTATCTTCACTATCAAATCTTAAATCAGCGTTCGCTAAATATTTCATCAGCCCCCCTGGAGCGCAGCGGAGAGGGTCAGGGTGTAGCCACGGACACTTATGGTCAGTTGTGAACCTGCCAGCCTAAAGCCAGGATTATGTCAGGTGGCAGGATGCAGGATCGCTTGAGTCCTCTTCAGACTTTAACTCTGCTAACTGATGGAATTATCACCATTGTACAAATCCGAGCTAACATCAAATAGCATTAAAGAGTTGCAGAACAGAGTGTCAGTAGTTTTTAATCACATCCTCTGTGCATGCGGAGGTTTTTGACCACTTCCTGGTCAAAAACCTCCGCTTCCTGACGTAGGATCATGAAGGAGGCTGTGATCAGACGCTCCGGAGGCCGTCTCTACCCTGCACCGGCAGGTAGCCCTTCTCTCAGGTCTGTTACTGCTACTCCAACACAACACTCGGCAGCTCACACACTCCATCCTCAGTCCGCACACAGTGTTGAAGCAGATTCTGCTCAGTCCTGCTGAGGAACCCCACAACCGGCATCTCCTCGTCCTCTTTTCTCCCCAACCACACTAATAATTGGTGACTCCATAACCAGAAACATCCGTTTCTTTAACGATACCATGCTTCCCCGGTGCCACTACGGCTGACATTTAAATAAAACTCCAGTACCTAATGCTGTCGCTCCCGTCCTCCATCACAAGAGTGATAGTCCATGTCGGAACAAATGACACAGCTCTTCAGCAGTCTGAGCTGACAAAATCAGATTTTAACCGTCTTTTTAACTTTTTAAAGCAGTGTGGAAAGTCCGTTTTTATCTCTGGTCCCATTCCCACAGTTGGTCGCGGTGCTGGCCGCTTCAGTAGACTCCTTGGCCTCCACGACTGGCTCTAGTCCACCTGCAGGGCTCATCGGGTGTGTTATGTGGATAATTTTAATATTTTCTGGCAAAGAATGTCTCTTTTTAAGATAGACGGACTTCACCCAAACAAACGGGGCACAGAAATGTTAGCTGCTCACATACAGCATGTGGTGCGGTCCACACGACTTACGTGAATGACTCATCATTCATGCAGCACACCTGGACACACCACCGCTCACTGAACAGATCTCCGGCTCACTGCCACAAACAACTGTCTCCACCTGCTGGCATGTAAAGCCGCCTCCTACCAGCGTTGTTCCAAAGACTTCTATTCCTGTCATCATCACGCATAGACCAGTAAACCAAAATGTGCACATCCCACACAGAAATAATAGTAATCTTATAAGGATTAGGACAACTGCACCAACTCCAGCACCCAGAACAAACTCATTTAAAATGGCTCTCTTCAATGTGAGATCTCTGTCAAGTAAGACTTTTATCTTAAATGATTTTATCTTGTCTGCAAATCTAGATTTTATGTTTTTAACTGAATCCTGGTTGCAAATGAATGACTATAGCCAGCTAGCTGAACTGTGTCCGCCTCAATATGATTGTTTTAGTCAACCGAGGGTCAGTGGTCGTGGTGGTGGGCTACTGAGCGTGTATAGGAAAAATTTTAAATGTCATCAAGTACGCTGTGATGAATTTAACTCCTCCTAAGTTGGAGGGCTGCAAACTATCATATTTGTTATAATTTATCGCCCCCCAAAACCGCCTGGATGATTTTTATTAGAACTTCCTGAATTTTTATCTACTCTGGTTTTAAATTATGACAGAATTGTTCTTTGTGGCGATTTTAATATTCATGATGATGACCCCACCAATGTTAATGCAACTGTCCCATACACACCAGCACGTACCTTGAGATCCTCAGGCAGAGGTTTGTTGTCTGTTCCAGAGTCTCGACTGAAAACTAAAGGGGACAGAGCGTTTGCTGTCAGGGCCCCGAGGCTCTGGAACAGCCTGCCCGAGGAAATCAGGTTAGCTGAGTTAGTGAACTCTTTTAAGTCCCTTCTTAAAACATACTTTTATAGGAGAGCCTTTCCCGATCTTATTTGACTTTATTTTATCCCTTTTATTTTATTCTATTTTACTATTTTTATATTTATCTTAAGTGTATTTTAGTCTTTTCAGTGTTTTCTTGCTTTTGTCTTGTATTGTTTTTGTATTATTGTCTTTACACTTCTTAAAGCACTTTGTAACTTGTTTTTGAAAAGTGCTCTACAAATAAAGATTATTATTATTATTATTATTATTATTATTATTATTATCTGTGTACAGCTTGGCTTGGGTTCTGCCCCCAGGCCATCCGCCTGAGGACTTCTTGTCCTTTCTTTGGCTACTCGGACATTCGCCCTTGTTCTTCATTGAACTGAACCTGCTTTGCCTCCTGAGTCTGTGAGTGGGTCCTTTTCCTTGTGTTCTCTGTATCCTGTTTGACATACTGTGACAGAAACGTGCATAAGCAGAGACTGGTGTCCATAAACCTGTTAACCCGGTGCATCCTGGAATGCTTTCCACTACTGTACACCAACCATCCCCGGGGGGCGACAAAGCACTGAGGACACAGATAAAGTAAAATGTCCACCAGAAAATAGACATTAAGTGTAGTTTGCAGACCAATAAGACTAAATTACACTGTAAATATTATCTAGGTGGTTCAACTTAAAGACTTAAATTCAATTGCTGCCTTAAAAATGTGAGTAAATTCAACTTTAAGAAAAGCATTGTTTCAACTCATGATGTATACAATTTGTTTAATTAATGATAATTTATTGTTTGAACTTAATACTGTGAGTTAAAACAACTATCTACATTACATTGTCCATTCAAGGAAACTTAGTTAGTTTAACTTGGAAATGCAAGTTAACTCAACTTGAAGATTGCCTTTGTTTCAACTCATTAATTTAAGTTCATAAAGTGGATATAACTAGATTGTTCTAGTTGTCTCAGTGTTAGTTAAATGAACAAGTTTGAGTTATTGTAACTCATAGTTTCAAGTTAGAGAAACTTAACCAAATTAATACTAGTTTCCATTTCAAGTCAAGGGATTTAAATTCCAAATTTGTTTCAGTTTACATCTATAAAGGGCCTTGAAGACAGACCACAACACAGCACCACTGTTATCTTCAATGACTTGCATCAGGGCAGGGAAGCTTGTTGGTACGCCTGTGCACGCTGCAGTCAAAGTTCAAAACAACAGCAGATGTCACCTCCTTTCTGAAAGGGCCTTCAGGCCGTTGTCAGGCCGTGAGCAAGAACACCACTACCTCTATCTGTATCTGTTAAACAAATAAAATTTTCTGTATCTGTACTCAGAATGGGCAGGGCTTAATCTATAAGTGGGCGGGATTAACTGGAAGTTATTTAAGCCTGAAACTGGTATCAGAACTATATTTTCAGCTATATTTATTAGAAAACTATTTACAGAACAGCCTCAGAATTGAGCTTCAAAGCAATGTTTTTCACAATATATTACAAATCACAATAGTAATTGATTTTTTTAAAAAAGGTTCCTATATTTATAGTTTATAACAAAACAGATATTGACACATTTTACTCTGATGATACTCATAAAAAGTATCTGTACCGGATACTCGTTTCAACCGAGTACTCACTAAACTCTAATAATTAGTTGATTATGTATGTGTTTTTCTCAAACTCAAAGGACGCAGAACCTAGGCAATCCTCGTACTCTCGCCTTTTTTTTCAACTGATAACTTACATACGTAAGTTCAGTTAACATGACAAAAGTGTCAAATAGTTATCACAATGAATTAATGCAAGTTCAACTTTCTAAAACTCATACAGTTGAGTTCAAAATCCAAAACTTGTCAGAGCTATTTGAGTTAAAAAGAAGTAAGCACTCATAACTAAATGGGTCTATTTTTTTCAGTGTATGAACAATGTTCACAAAACAAGTGGACTGGAAACTTCCAACCATGACTGTTCATGAAGACTGGTGACGTGTGGTGTAAACGATCCTGAAAAAGAGGATCGAAGGATCACAACAGAAAGGTCTGCAGACAAACAGAGAGGTCCACCCTCAGCTGTAGGCCACCTGAAGAAGCTACACTGTATTTGACCTAGATCCTCTGTTAAAGAGTGTGGTGTTTTTACCACGGACATGGCAAGTGACGTGATTTGTCTGCAAATTCTACTCTCGAGGCGTTCCTTATCAAATATTTATCCTCATTTTAGATTCAGAGCTGTAACTGCGAAGAGGAGTCTGTGTGTGTGTGTGTGTGTGTGTACATATGCCAGCCTGTTTTCCTGTGTGTGTGATATCCATCCATCCATTCACCCAGCTCTTGGCTGGCCTGTATTTTGTCAGAATAAAGAGGGTCTGATGCTGAGCGTTAAGCAGCCTGCTGTCTGGTTTGGTTTTGGTGTCTATCACAATAGTAGCCCTGGGAATATCACACTCTGCTCTGCCCTCAGGTTAGAAGCATGCTGCTTTCTGTCTCACTCTCTCTCATTCTGGCACTCACTCACTCTATCTGTAGCTTTCATCCCCTGTATCTCTTTCACACTTTGTTTCCTTAGGACACAATACTGTTCAGATATGATGAGCATAAATGTAGATACCTGTCAGATCTGTCACTGTATGGCTTTTTTTTACTATATTTTTACTATTTTTACTATATTCCACGTACCTTTTGCATTGTATGCAGACACCCTTGTTCACATACTTTTTTGTAGTTTTGGTCTGGGGTTGTTGTTTGTGGTTTGAGCTTAATACCTTAGTTCCATTTAAGGTGAATCTTAATGCAACAAATGTCTCATTCCAACTTTGTGGCAATAGTCTGGGAAAGTCTTTTACTTTGTGCGGGTTGGTGTGGAAAAACCTGAATAATTTGCACAGAGCACTAACCTCGACCCCATCCAACACCTTTTGGATTAACATTCACTGCATTTTTGTAGTCTGGACGTGGTGGGTACTTGCGATGTCTGACAGAGCTGCATTCCTTGGACAATTTGGACCTCACGGTTTATGCCCCGTGCCAGTGTTCAGAGCCATTGCAAGAAGATGTGTGACCTTGTAGCAATGCAAAAGTAAAAGGTGTAGAGGTTGGGGTGTTGGATGTGCTTGTGGCACATGCTGGAGACCGAAGATCTGTGGAGTCACCAATCTGCAATTGATGTATTCAAATTTTAACCACATTTCATTCACTCTCTTTTGAGCTGTTTTGGTCTCCACCAACTCCTGAGGGAAATCTGACTCTTTAGCGGAACATAATATTCCACTATGTTCAATTAGCAGGTCACTAACTGTGCCTGTCTGCAGTTTGGTGCTGAGAAGGTACTGCACTGAAGCTGCATGCTGCTGCCGGAAAACAAGGTTGATGTGAGAGTAAACCAAAACTGTGAAGTGAAAGATGCTACGCTCCATAGAGCTGAAGGGAACTGCAAAGACGGATGATAATTATCTGTGGGGTTGTCACAAATTTTCCATTGTTAATATAAAAATATTTATTAGTGCAGCTTTAAATGAATAAAGTGTTCACTGGCTGCCTGGCAATCTAAGACGACAAGCCAAGAGTCCGGCATATAACCTGACATAATCTGATGGAAAGCTTGAAACCAGAGGGAGTTTAGAGGTTGTTATTGCGGCACATTAATGCCTGTAGTTTTGGAATCCCATGTTCAACAACCAGTATGGGTGTAATGTTCAAATGTCCGTATACTTTTGGCCGTGTACTGTCTCTCTCTCTCACAAAATTGCTTCTTGCTTTCTCATCTCCTCTCCTCCTACATTTCTCTTCCTCCCTCGCTCCCTAGAGTTTTCCACACACCCTCAGCCTTAAACACACACACACACACACACACACACACACACACACACACACACAGGCAAATTTTCTCTCTTCTTCTCCCTCCTCTCTCACCTATACTCCCTTTCTTCTCTCAGGAGAAAATCTTCACAACTCTTCTCCAGCTTCCTCTCTCTCTATCGCTCCCCACTCACTGTTTTGTGCCTTTTCTGCCTCTTCTTCATCTTCCTATTTTTGTCTTTTCCTACCTCCTTCTGTTACACTCTCTCTTTCCTAGATGTCTGATAAGCATTCAGTGGCAGTGCCATCTGATTCGGTTGCAGCCCCCCCCCCCCCCCCCCCCCCCCCCCCCCCCCCCCCCCCCCCCCCCATCTCACTCCAGCCTGACATTGTATCCTAGCAACCTAACTTTACTAGTAGTAGCAACATCAGTCTGGCATCTCCCCTCAGCACACACTGAATATTCTGCACTCTGCATCTGATTTCTTGCAGGTTAAAAGTAGATGGCTCCTCACATCACAAATCAGTTCAAGCACAAAGATAAATGACCTGCTTTGGTTGCTGCAGACACTCAAACCTGCAGTGCGGAACTTTTGTCTACCCCTTTTGACAGCGAGAGTAATTATACGACACTGTCGACACGTGCTTATGACGTAAAAGCTCTGCCATACTGAGTTGGTGCTGCCTCTACGGTTGCTCCCCCCCCTTTAGCTCTGGCAAACCAATCATTGCTGGTTGACATAAAACCAGTGCGAGAACATCATTACAGCCATCAGATTTTAAAACTCAGGTATACTTCAAATACAGAGGGACTCACCTGGCCTGATAGACTTAAACCTGTTGAACACCGATGCCGGGGGCAGCACTGCTGACTTACTTTTGCTGTAAATGCCATTTTAAGTCCAAAAATCAGCTGATTTGTTGCTCCAAGAATGAATATTCACTGTTTTTATCAATTATTTCAATTTTATGTTATTTGGAACATGGATGTATGGACATAAATAGTGTTTGAAAGATAACTCCCAATAAAAGTCAACATTAAAACAGTAAATATTGCCAAAATATGGACATTTGCCTGGTATATTTTTTATTGAAAAATATGTATTATTTATATTTTAGTTTATTTTCATTAAATTTACAGTTACAATTGCATTCCAGATGTATTAAAATATATTCAGTTGCATTACAATCTATCTGATGATGGTTTTGATAGTTTATTGCATTAAAATGTAGCTTTTTTTACCAGGCAAGGATGAAAATATCCTATTTTCTCTGTATTGCATCTCCATTTAGTCTTTAATGGTAAAATAAATATTTTAATTTACAATGGATTTATGTTCCTTAGCTTCTGGCCTTTCAAAGGAGACCAGAAGTATGCTTATGGACCAAATGGTTGAGGAGTTATTCCTGATGTTATTTTAGGCATTTTTCCTGGAAATAGCTGGCCCTTTACAATCAGTATTGTGTAAACTTGTTCGGTAAAAGCTTCAATATAATGGATATTCATTTATATGTAACAGTCCTGCACTCTAACTATAATTAATAAACTATGAACATCTCCTTCATCATGAACGATGCACGCCTTGAACCACACAGCAACATTAACATATTCCCTTGAAGTCTGAGCTAAACAAATTTGATTTTGTTTTGAAATTGACACGGAGCGCTTCAACCAGGCTAAACAGTGTATGATTTGAACACCAGAATTAAGTTCCACCAGAATTAGAACACATAATCCCTCCTTCAGCTTTCCACAAAACAAGGTCACACAAAAAACCAAGCAGTAAAACCAACTGAAGGAGAATTTCTAAACATTTATACTTTTAATGAATTACTTGTGTGTTCAGTTTTATTCTTTTTTATTTACATTGGTGGTATTTTCATTCTATCCTCTTCTGTAAAAAGTGTGCAAGTTGCTTGAATGAAAAAGGCAATCTATTACTCATTATTCCATTAACAAGTAATTTACTAATTACTCAACAGCAAAAGTAATTAGCAATTGCCTATATTGTGCATTGCATTACTTTCCATGCTCAGCCCAGCTCTGTCAAATTTGAAATTTCCACACATATACATCTAGTGTACTTTACATATGTAGTAATAAAAACTAAAAACTAAACTTTTAACAAGCAAGGTATTTACTGAAAACCAACAGCTAGTTCAATATTAGCCCCGGTGACTACACTTAGCACAGATGTTCCTGTGCTAAGTGTAGATGATCGCTGCAGGATTCACACAGACTCCACTGCTGAACCAAACCGGGTGACAGTATGCCAGTTAAGAAGACACAACATGTTAATTTGGCAGCTTTGGAGTTACCAGAAGATATATATCCTCCTCTTTTGGTGGAGGTTTGCCACCTACCCCAACACCTTCGGCCCTTGCACCAAGCTAACATGTCCCGAACCAATCTGTCCTCTGAAAACACAAACAAAACTGATGTCAACCATTCCATTCAACTTCTGGTAGGACTGCAAATACGCCAACCATCTAAACTGTCAGAATATCACTAGGAGTAGTGACTATAATGTAATTACTGAGTTTCAAATTGTAATGAAATCCTTTTACTATTTGTTACTATAAAAAAGTGAGTGACACATTACTGAAATGTGTTACTACTGTATATATACACTACATACACAATTAATGAGATATCACATCAAAGTATAGTTTACAGGTGCTCATGATGAATTAATAATACTATGAACACTATTAATAGCCATTACCCTATATCAGGGTAAGAATTTTATGGGGGCCATGACGGCCATGGCTGCTGTGCCCCCTCAGGGGCCAACAGTGAATCCGAAGACCTAAAACATTGAAGTTTGAAAACGCTGCTGACCCTGTTTTTCGTTTTAAAACCCCGGTTAGCGTTTTAGTGTAGACAAAAATGGAGGATGTTAAAAACGATGATGCAGACACTCACGTTTGGCTCTCTGATTGGGTCTTGCAAAGCAAAAACACAATGCTACTGACAGAGTTTTGGGTTGGTTTAGTTTTGGTATTTTTGTTAAAATATTCTGTACCGTGCCAATAACACTTATAGCCTACACTTGTACTGTGCATGTCGCCATATTTACTTTGCAACGACTCCCAGTCTGTTTTCCGCCGCCACAACCGCTTTTAACTCTTGTGTTGCATTCAGTAAGAGTCCCAGCTCATTGTTGGTCTATGCAAAAGAACAATCTGGTGCGGTTCTTCGTCTGTATTTCTTTATTCTTTCACCAAATCCTCTGTATATACGGAATAGACCATCTGCTTCATGTTTACACCTGCACGTGTACACACAGTGTACGTGAATGATCACTCAATGTGTGTTTAGACAGATATCAGTTCTGATAAACAGCTAAAACGCTGGTGTGGATGGAGGTCGGTTTACAAAAAAGAAAATACAGAATGCTAACCTTATTGTTTGAGGGGAAGAACTGAAACAAAGTATAAGATCTATAAACTTTCTCAACATCTATCTGGAACCAGGAGGAATTGCTGAAAGTGGACATATTATGCTTATTTTCAGGTTCATAATTATATTTAGGGGTTGTACCAGAACAGGTTTACATGGTTTAATTTTGAAAGAACACCATATTTTTGTCATACTGCACTTTGCTACAGAATCCCTTTTCACCCTGTGTGTTTACCGCTCCATTATAGCTATAGAGTGATGCATCTCACTTCTACAAGATCTTTGTTGGGAGTTGCACATGCACTAGCCAATCAGAAGCAGAGTAGGGCGGGTCCTGACAAGCCGGTTAACACAGCTTCGGTTCAGCTGTACATGTTCCTGAACCAGCTCCACAACCTAGACTGGAGCAAGAATTTCAGAGTGTTAAGTTATTAATCTGTAACACATTGATCTTTCATGTAATGGTTTAACTGTGTGTCTCTACATCACAGTAACAGCTTTATGTCCACTGACTGTCTAACTTTTGGTCGGGAGGGTGGGGGTGAGGTGAGGCAGCGGGTGACCCCTTGTCATTGTGTGTCCTGCACGAGCCGATAAGCTTATGACATACATTTATTCATTTAGCTGGCGCTTTTATCCAAAGCGACTTACAATTGCTATATATGTCAGAGGTCTCACGCCTCTGGAGCAACTAGGGGTTAAGTGTCTTGCTCAGGGACACAATGGTGGTGGGGTCACAGTGGGGGATTGAACACGTGTCTCTCACACCAAAAGCAGGCATCTTATCCACCGCAACATCACAGCACCGTGACAAACTTGTAACGGTAGTAAAGGCTGGACTACAATGGAACTGTTTTCAGGCAGTTCAGAGGAGAGTTTTCTGTGGGAGATGGGAAGTCCTTTTAGGGTGGACTTTGGGCTTTTTCACTTTGCAAACCTATTATATGCACAAAAAAGATTTAGGCTTAACACAATAAAGGAAAAGTAAAAGGCCAAAAAGCATAATTTGACCTCTTTAATTGCACTAAATAAAAAATAAAAATCATATTGTTTTTTTTACAATTTTATCTGGTAACGGTTTAGAAACTGGGGTAGTTCCCCCGATATCTAAAGCGTTACCAGATGTGAAGTTATGAAATAAAGTAGTGAATGGTAAATGAACCCCTTTCTAGTCTTCCGACCACTTTTAAAGCGCTTTACATTACATGCCACATTCACACCTTTCACACATATTCATACACTGATGGACACTTCAACATATGGGCTGGGAAAGCCGGGATTGAACCACCAATCTTAGTGGGTCGCCTTAATCTAAGACACAGCAGCCCCTAACAATTCGGGATCTCATAATGAACTTGTACTGTAGATATTTTTTAACTGCTGGGTACCTATTCTCTGATTAGACAGTGTGTATCACTTACTGAGCAATACAATAGATAGATAGATAGACAGACAGAAAGATCATGAGGATGAGGCAGAGCATAAACCTTTTAATTGCACAAAGAGACACACACAAATCATCAATCAATCTGACTGAAAGGATGATGCATCAGGCTTTCAGCCTTGAGACTGGGGCATCTCTCCCTCTGAACATTGGTTCAGTGCTTGGTGTCAGTCACCACATTTCAGGGTCCCTGAATCTCTATATTTGTCCTCACCCCGTAGACAGATTGCTAGACTGCTGAGGGGGGAGGTGCTGATGTTCAGCATTTACAATGTTTACAGTGTTCACCATCTTAATATTCATTCATTATATAACCTGTTATACTGTGACAATAAATGTACCTACCTACCTAAATACACTGTATGATATGACTTGAATTTTTGTGTGCCGCCTATCAGACCAATTCAAATCTTGATCTGATGAAGGCGCTAGATGAAAAGTCACAAGTTCATCAAAATTATTGCAAATCATCCTGTGGAGGACTTAAATGACGGTAGGCCAATCAAATTTCATGACAATCCATCCACTGTTGTCAAAATGCCTCACAGTGAACTTTACAGTGGCGCTAGAGGAAAAGTCACTTGGATTCAACCTCTGAGGATAATGAATGTCTGTACACAGTTTCATAGCAATCCATCAATTAGTTGTTTAGATATTTAATTTTTGACGCAAGTGGAGGACCGACAGACTAAGCTGGTTTCAACTTGTCATGCCATGATTACTGTGGCCAAAAATATCACAGTAAACTATCATCGCAAAAAATCATGAAACTCGGTGCAGAGGTGGAAAGTAATGAATATTTTTTTTGTGTACTTGTACTTTTTTATGTAGATGTTTAAATCTGTGATATTACTTTTACTTCAGTATGTTTTATTTAAAGTATTGTACTTCGCTACATTTTCAATTACATCTGTTACTGAGTAAAAAAAGTGCAAGGAAAAACATATGGGTCACAGGTCTTGGTGATAAGGTCAGCTGCAGATGGAAAGAAACTGTTCTTGTGGTGTGAGGTTTTGGTTCACAGTTTGCGTCCGGAGGGGGGCAGCCATAATCTTTCCTGCTCACCTCAGAGTCCTGGAAACATACAGGTCCTGGAGGGATGGTAGATTCCAGCCCATCACCCTCTCTGCAGAGTGAATGATACGCTGCAGCCTGCCCTTGTCCCTGGTGGTGGCAGCAGCGTACCAGATGGTGATGGAGGAGGTGAGGATGTTTAGGGTGATGGGGATGGGTGGGGTTGGACTGTTCCTGAAATCCACAAGCATCTCCACTGTCTTAAGAGCCTTGAGCTCCAGACTGTTTTGGCTGCAACAGGTCCCCACGTGGTCAATCTCCCAACTGCAGTCGGACTCATCCCCAACAGAGATGAGCCCAATGAGGGTGGTATTATCTGCAAACTTCAGGCGCTTGACGGTCTGGTGGCGCAGCTGTTGGTGTACAGGAAGAAGAGCAGAGAGAGGGAAGAAGATGGAAAGAATGCAGCCTTGAGGGGAGCTGGAGCTGATGGTCTGGGACTCACTCACATGTTTTCCCAGCTTCTCGTGTTGCTTCCTGTCAGACAGGAGGTCTTAGCTGGGAGAGCTTGTCCTGCAGCAGAGCCAGCATGATGGTTTTAAAAGCAGAGCTGAACTCCACAAACAGGATACTGGCGTAGGTTCCTGAGGAGTCCCGGTGCTGGAGGATAAAGTGAAGGGCCGTGTTTACTGCATCGTCTACAGATTGTTAGTCTGTTTGTCAGAGAATGTTCTCCTCTTTAAAAATCCAAAAAACTCTATTTGGGTTCATGGTGGATTTCCTTTGTTGAAGTCACCAAGGATTTCAGAGTACAGGTTAGTCTGCTCCACACATAGAATCCGGTCAGCAAGCATGCACAGTGCGTTCTCCATGCTGGACTGTGGTGCAATGTAAACGCCGACCAAAACGAATAAAATAAAAAATAACTGTTCTCTGGTGAGAAATTGCCGGGCACAGCAGAAAACTGTATTTACAGTAGGCCCTATCTATCAAGACAAATCGCACACTGAAGCACCAAGACTGTCATCTGCTGGTTACGTGAACTGCATAATTATGTTTTGTGTTTGCTTATTATTATTAATTTTTGCTGCAAATAACTTTTTTTGGTTGAAGGAAAATTTATTTGACAATCTAGATAATCATTGTCTCTAAAATATATTTGGGTTTAAGAAGCTGTAAATACTTTATCTAGTAAGAAAATGTGTTCTTATGTTATTATGAAGCCTAGTGGGAAGGGCTACTGGTTTTAAAAAGGGGTTGCCTTGGGCCCTGGTGAAGTCAGTCTTGGCTTGCTTATAGAGGAGGTCACATCTCCTGAACTTCCAGATTGTGTATTGGATTGTGTTTAAAATATTCCAGAATCTTATACAGTATTTTGATGTGTGTTTTTCATCTTTTTGCGCTAAAATTATCACTGTATGCACCTTGGGAGGCCGGCATTTTAGATCTCATAGTCATAATATTTTCCGACTACGCCTTTGTTTTCCAATTTTGGGGGAGTTTGAAATACACTGAACAAAATTATAAACGCAACCTTTGCTTTTGTCCCATTCATCATGAGCTGACCTCAAAGACCTAAGACTTTCTCTATGTACACAAAAGGCCTATTTCTCTCAAATATTGTTCACAAATCTGTCAAAATCTGAGTCAGTGAGCACTTCTCCTTTGCCGAGATAATCCGTCCACCTCACAGGTGTGGCATATCCAGATGCTGATCAGACAGCATGGGGATTGCACAGGTGTGCCTTACGATGGCCACAATAAAACTCCAAAATGTGCAGTTTCACTGTATTGGCGGGGAGTCAAGTACTGCATTGTAAACATAATCTAGATCATAATCTACTGATAGACAATACAAGAACTATACATGCTAGTATCAAAGGTATTTAATGCCAACCAAATTTAACAGTTCATGTAAGAACGTGTCCACTTGGAATTTGAAACGGCTACACCAGCCGCACGTATACAATTTTACCCCCATTCCCTTTAGCGGAGGGCTAAACCGGAAGTTAGCCTGCTCGCCCGGCAAATGTCAACACAGTGGACGCTGTGGCGCTACTGCCAACTAGCGTTTGGGGGTGTAATTGCAGAATGACGTACACAGCTACGCACAAGTATAAATGCATGGTGACGTGTGTAGCCTACATTGTAGTTACGCACGTAGACCCTAAGCCTCTTTGGGCTCTTTTATGAGCCACAACAGTTGGCTGACAGCCAATCATGGGTCCTAAGCGTCAGGCAGCCCTTCTCAGAGCCACTCCTCGCTTTGGTTGCATGCTGGTCTTTCCATACACGTAAAAATTGGATGTTTCTTCATTGTTTATATTGGTTTGCCATGTTAATTAGTCATTTAAATGTTATTATTTGGCTTTCTAAACTACACTAAACTAAACATATGAAGAACAATTGTCTATACTTACAAATAAAATTAGCCTCATGCTATTTATCATCATTAATTTTTTTACTGATCATCTTGTTGTTTTTGCACTGTGAACATTCTTGTGAAGGCCTACTAACCGTACTATTTCTAACCTGCTGCTGATGTTCCTCATTTGTGCACAGTGTTCTTCAGTAAAGGCTGCAAGAAATCTCGAGAAACTGAGGTTGTAAGGGGAAAAAAGAATTTTTGATGGCGCGTATAGTTAAGATATTAGTGATGAATGGTGTCACTACACAATACATCTGAATTATTTTGGGCCAAAAAAACAGTAGCTCTCTTTTGTGATTATTAATTTTAAGGCTCACTATGTTTAAGATTATTGTTGACTGAGTGTCAAAAAGTTGTACATGTTGAGTGTCTTCCTCTACCTTTTCTTCTTCATTTCACAAAACTTTTTTGGAACTCAAATTACATGATTTGAATGGTACTGGTATTTCATCTGACTGCAGTTGTAAAATACTCTCACCAGACTCACATGCTGGGAGCTCATGACATGATCTCAGGGGTTGTAAGAAATCTGAGGAAACTGCAGCTGTAACAGATGAGAGAACACCGCAGTTGTCACTTGTCAAAGAAAGCACTTTCAAACAACATTAACTTGTGAAGTGGAGTTCAAAGTGACAGAAGTGGAGTGCTATTCCAGGTTCACAGTTTAAGTTTGAAATGTATCCAGTTTCTCACCTCCAGATGTCAATTTAAGAAAACCAAGCCGCATCCCTGTTATGGGAAGCGGGTTGTTTAATGAGCAGCAGAAGGTTTTCACCACTGCAGCCTGGCGCTTGCACAGTGCTCCTTCATGACCCTTTGGAGAGGTGCAAAATTCCATGTCCACAGAGTAGGTTTGACCTGGAGTGCTCAAACTTATTTTTATTTTACTTATTTATAGTTTTAGGCTCTCCCTGAAACTGAGATTTTACTAATTTTATATTTATCTTAAACGTGTATTTTAGTCTTTTCAATGTTTTCATGCTATTATATTGTATTGTTTATATATTATTGTCTTTTGGGTATTATTGTCTTTACACTTGTTAAAGCACTTTGTAACTTGCTTTGAAAAGTGCTCTACAAATAAAGATTATTATATTATTATTATTATTAAAATTGATATAGTTCTGTTACAGTGTTCCTAAAGTAGTAAGCGGTTAAAGGCCGCAACGGATAGGCTACTATAGGGTGCAGATAACTGAAAAGGGCGCTGTATCTCATGCTAGGTGATACTGGGAAAGCGCTACATTTACAAAAACCTACTGGCTACACAGATTAGAGTAGATTTCATGGGTAAAGAATCAAGAAAACAGTCCCACGCAGGTCTCTACCACCATCAGAGAAGGGGCGTCCCTCTCTAACTTCAAAAAGCTCTTGAAAACTCATCTCTTCCAAGAACACTTCCTCTTACAACACCTCTAACCCCCAACCTCTAACATGCACTTCCTGTGCTCTTCTTTTCTATCTCCTTACAATTCCCTTGTACTGATTGCACTATTTCTCCCCCTAGGTACTTACCCCAGTGATGTCATACATGCTGTTAACTCTTACTAGTATCTATTATCACTTGTAGATCGCTTACTTTGTTGATGTTGTATGTTGTTCCTTAAATGTAAGTTGCTTTGGGTATAAGCGTCTGACAATGAGTAAATGTAAATACATAATTAACGAGCATTTACCAGCATAGTAGATTTGCTTCTCTCACCAACCAGTTGGACAAAAAAAAAGTTGAGCTACTCTCACTCCATTAAATAACACCAACTTCTCTACAACTGCGTTGGTGAGTGCCTATTTGTACAGCTGCTCCACCGTTGAGATCTCCCTGGCGTACGGGATCACTTTGATCAGTGAAATCAATGTCATGAATCTTGCTCCATAGCCACCTCCACACTGCATGGAGGAGGTGGAAGGCACACAGGAGCAAGGGTGCCTCAGGAAATGCTTTTCTCAGTGCTCCCCTCTCGGCCTTGCAGTCATCTGAGAGAAAAAGACTGGGGCCTAGCTGACCTCTCACACAAAAGGCATCTTCTGGCATGATTTCTCTCAGTAACTGCAGACCCTTGAGAACTGTGGCTTTGTCTTCCCTCTGCATCGGGATGACGAGAGAACCCGTGCACAGCTGTGAGTGAGTCACAGTCCATGTTTTCCCAAAGAGTCAATAAAAGAATACTTTGCTACTGTGCTTCAGAATGTCGACTTGCTTCACGACGAGGCAACAGATGGCCACCAGAGAGGTGTCTGGCCACACCTTTTGTTGTATTCCTTAACCTGCCTCTCTAACGCTGCTGCAATCCCTCTCACCATACTCCTGACTACAGACATTTTACAGCTTTCCAAAAGATAACCCAGAGGACTTGAAAAACTATGCCCGGACATGGCAGAACTGCGTGTCTCAGCAGTGTTTCCACTGCTTTGTCTCCTACATCTCTATGGCCCAGGGCATGAACCACAAGCACATTGTGATGCCACAACTGCAGTTCCAGACAGTAATCCAGTGCAACACTTGCTAGAAAATAGTGTTTACCATGAAGACACCATCAGAGTTTTGACGAAAGCTGACCCCGCTGCATTATTTTCTATACAGGAAAATCCCTATAAAACTGAAGAGGTTCATGTGTTTGTACTCTGTTTATTTAGGGCAGCTATGTGATTAATTCAGAATAACTTTGGCATTGATATTGATCTAGCTAGTAGCTAACTGGCTAAATTGTGGAAGCCATTATTGGGCTTTCTAGCTTAAGAGAGGCAGGGAGTATATGATTGACCTAAAAGTGATGAAAAATGACATTATGAAAAAAATTGTCATTGGGAAAGTTGCAATATGAAATAAAAGTGGAATTCAGTCTTTTATTGTCTAGTGTACAGTGGCCAGATAATGATATCTAAAGGATCAGCTCTTTCCAGAATTTAGAAAACGGGATGAAAGATGAGTGATGCAGCAAAGGTCACATGCAGGCTAGCTACATCTTGTGCGCTCTGAACCACACTGGGCTTCTATCAGACGGACAAAAACGCATTTTTCTGTGTGCAGAGGAAGGACACTGGATGTGAATTATTAAACAACGTCCGTCAGCGGTATGTTTGTGTATTCACTTCACAAGGAGACTTTGTAAAAAGGACTACAAGGCCACACACATAAAAACAAATACCTGCATGCCTAGACATGCAGTCTGTGTGCAGAGTCTTACACACATTAGCAGCATTTACACATCCCTCATGTCATATCAAACTTATTCTTTAGAACACTGCATGTGACATGTTATCAGCACCATAGCTACCACAGAAAACACTGTGGACATGTCCTCGTCTTGAATTTGGCAACTTAGGGGCAATTAAATTCTACAGTTCAAAACGAGTCGGGTTTCTTTCATAGGCTGATTCCAGTAGTTTTAGTCTCAGTATATTTAAATTGTATCACTTTTGGGCCATACATTTAAATGATTAACTATTTCCTGACCAGCATTGTATCCCTGGTGGCATGGAGTTGAGAAATTAAATAGTTCCCAACATCACCATAAAGGTGCTAGATCAAAAGTTAATCATTTCATCTTCTGGGCACCTTGGCTATCTTTAACTATTCAGTGGAAATCCATCCAATAGTTGTCGAGACATTTCACTCAAAACCATGAATGTCCATACATGTCC
>NC_060151.1:3778395-3786624 GCF_021292245.1 Micropterus dolomieu | reverse complement strand
GTGTTGAAGCAGATTCTGCTCAGTCCTGCTCTGGAACCCCACAACCGGCATCTCCTCGTCCTCTTTTCTCCCCAACCACACTAATAATTGGTGACTCCATAACCAGAAACCTCCGTTTCTTTAACGCTACCACTCACTGCTTCCCCGGTGCCACCACAGCTGACATTTTAAAAAAACTCCAGGACCTGATGCCGTCGCTCCCGTCCTCCATCACAAGAGTGATAGTCCATGTCGGAACAAATGACACAGCTCTTCGGCAGTCTGAGCTGACAAAAATCAGATTTTAACCGTCTTTTTAACTTTTTAAAGCAGTGTGGAAAGTCCGTTTTTATCTCTGGTCCCATTCCCACAGTTGGTCGTGGTGCTGGCCGCTTCAGTAGACTCTTTGGCCTCCACGACTGGCTCCAGTCCGCCTGCAGGGCTCACCGTGTGTGTTATGTGGATAACTTTAATATTTTCTGGCAAAGAATGTCTCTTTTTAAGACGGACGGACTTCACCCAAACAAACGGGGCTCAGAAATATTAGCTGCTCACATACAGCATGTGGTGCGGTCCACACATGATTTACGTGAATGACTAATCATTCATGCAGCACACCTGAACACACCACCGCTCACTGAACAGATCTCTGCCTCACTGCCACAAACAACTGTCTCCACCTGCTGGCATTTAAAGCAGTCTGCTACCAGCGCTGTTCCAAAGACTTCTATTCCTGTCATCATCACGCATAGACCAGTAAACCGAAATGTGCACATCCCACACAGAAATATTAGTAATCTTATAAGGATTAGGACAACTGCACCAACTCCAGCACCCAGAACAAACTCATTTAAAATGGCTCTCTTCAATGTGAGATCACTTTCAAGTAAGACTTTTATCTTAAATGATTTTATCTTGTCTGCAAATCTAGATTTTATGTTTTTAACTGAATCCTGGTTGCAAACGAATGACTATAGCCAGCTAGCTGAACTGTGTCCGCCTCAATATGATTGTTTTAGTCAACCGAGGGTCAGTGGTCGTGGTGGTGGGCTAGTGAGCGTGTATAGGAAATATTTTAAATGTCATCAAGTACGCTGTGATGAATTTAACTCCTCCTAAGTTGGAGGGCTGCAAACTATCATATTTGTTATAATTTATCGCTCCCCAAAACCGCCTGGAGGATTTTTACCAGAACTTCCTGAATTTTTAACTACTCTGGTTTTAAATTATGACAGAATTGTTCTTCGTCAGATTTTAATATTCATGTTGATGACCCCAACAATGTTAATGCAACTGACTTTTTAAATATGGCCACTTGCGTGAACCCACTTTTAAAGAAACCTGGTTTAGATCCCTCCCTCCCACATAATTTTAGACCAATTTCAAAACTGCCTTTTATTGCAAAGATTCTAGAAAGAATTGTGTCCAAACAGCTGCTCACTGTACTGGAAAATAACAAAATATTTGAAAAGTTTCAGTCTGGTTTTAGGAAGTACCACAGCACTGAGACTGCCCTGCTTAAAGTCACCACTTTTAATGTCTGCTAATGAAGGCATGTGCTCAGTCCTGGTACTCCTGGACCTTAGTGCTGCTTTTGACACCATTGATCACAACATCATGTTAGACAGACTGAGGCACTGGGTGGGGATCTCTGGTACTGCCCTAGAATGGTTTTCATCCTACCTGTCAAATAGGAAGTTTTGCGTGTCTGTAAACAACTATGTCTCCTCATTCTGTCCAGTTAAATATGGTGTGCCTCAGGGGTCGGTCTTAGGACCCATTTTGTTTTCCTTGTATCTGCTTCCCCTTGGACATATTATCCATAAACATGGCATTTCTTTTCATATTTATGCTGATGACACACAAATATACTTGCCCGTCAGATCCACAGACCCTAGAATGCTGAGTTCACTGCCTTTGTGAAGTTAAAAAATGGATGTCAAATAATTTCCTCCAACTGAACTCAGACAAAACAGAAATCCTGGTCATTGGGTCCCAGCTGATGGCAAATCAAATACTGCCATCTGCTGGTTCCCTAGTAAATCACATTAAGCCTGTGGCAAAGAACCTTGGTGTTTGGTTTGATAGTAATTTAAATTTCAAGCAGCACACCACAAAGCTTGTTCAATCATGTTTTTATCAACTTAGAAATATAGCAAAAATTCGATCTGTTAACTTTTAAGGACACCGAGACCATTTTACACGCCTTCATCTCATCACGCCTAGATTATTGCAACAGCCTTTTCACTTGTTTAACCCAAAAATCTATTGATCGACTCCAGACTGTCCAGAACTCAGCTGCCAGGCTTTTAACCAGAACAAAGAAATATGACCACATTACTTCTATTTTAGCTTCATTACACTGGCTCCCAGTATGTTTTAGAATTGACTTTAAAATTTTATTGATCACTTTTAAAGCTCTTCATGGCCTCTCGCCTTGTTATATTTCTGACCTTTTAGTCCCATACGCACCAGCACGTACCTTGAGATCCTCAGGCAGAGGTCTGTTGTCTGTTCCAGAGTCTCGACTGAAAACTAAAGGGGACAGAGCGTTTGCTGTCAGGGCCCCGAGGCTCTGGAACAGCCTGCCCGAGGAAATCAGGTCGGCTGAGTCAGTGAACTCTTAAGTCCCTTCTTAAAACATATTTTTATAGGAGAGCCTTTCCCGATTTTATTTGATTTTATTTTATCCCTTTTATTTTTATTGTATTTTACTAATTTATCTGTATTTTAGTCTTTTCAATGTTTTCTTGCTTTTATCTTGTATTGTTTTTGTAGTATTGTCTCTTGGGTATTATTGTCTTTACACTTGTTAAAGCACTTTGTAACTTGTTTTTGAAAAGTGCTCTACAAATAAAGATTATTATTATTATTATTATTATATATCACTTTTAGTTTTCAGTTTAGTTTTCGTGTGTAAAATCGCTGCAGTGAACAGACTGAACAGACGTACAAACAGATCTGCATTCTCACCTTGACTAACCCAGCACATCTTCACCACCTGCACATATGGACTGTGTATATTAAAAATGTCTGGAAATAAAGCCAGTGACAGCTCTCACACAATCGCTGCTCTCCATCCTCACCATCAGTCGTCATAATGCAGGCCAAACCGAAAAACCAACATTAAAAAATGTGTTCACCTGTTTAGACCTTCGGAGGTGACGCTTGTATATTTCTGATCATAGTAATTTATGGGAGGAGCCAAGGCGGGGTATGTGGTTCGTGCATGTGCGCTCAATTTCATGTATTGGGAGGTATAAAGGAAAAGTGCGCAGGACCTGGCTTTGGTTTTATACATGTAGATATTTCTGTGCGTATGTACTTTTCAAAATCTGTGAGTACATCATCTTTCAGTATGAAAACTGCGTAGTATTTTATACATATGGCCCCATACCTTCACTATTACCACGGACATAAAGTGATGTTTGTTTGCACATTATGTCTCTTTGAGCCAGATAAAAGTATGTTTAGATGTTAAGAGACTTAGCGATACAGCTTTAACATGCTGCGCACGCAACGCAACGCAACGCAACGCAACGCAACGCAACGCAATCACTATTTCAGCACCACACCTGTCTGCTTTGCTGTCCAGTCTCTTTGGCCATGTAAAATCTGATTTCAGGTCTGTTAACACCTTATACAGGCTATGATTAACACACAGTTAAAATCGGGGACATTTCCGGGGAGAGCTCCAGACGGGGACAGGCCACCAAAACCGGGGACTGTTCCTGGAAAATGGGGGAACGTCTGGTCACTGTAGTCTGGAGGCCGATCTTAAAGAGGTGGTATTATGCTTTTTGGCTTTTCCCCTCTTCTTTATTGAGTTATATATCTTTTTTTGTGCATGTAACAGGTTTGCAAAGTGAAAAAGCCCAAAGGGAGTTCCCATCTCCCACAGAAAACTCTGCTCTGAACCGCTTGAAAACAGCTCGTTTGTAGTCCAGCCCTTCGCTTCCTTTACTCACAATGAAAACGCGTCAAAGTTTGCCAAGCGGCTAGCGGGGTCAGGCACACCCTCAAACCAAGCTAGCGGCAGTTGTGTGTGGCGCCGCTATGACGACAAGCTACGTACTATCTCTGGGTGCTACCTGCAGTGGAAAACGGAGCAGGGCCGAGTAGAGTCGAGTCTATCGATTTGCGCTATGGTAGCATTTTCTGGCAACGCAGCATAGATCGTCAGAACACCGGCAACAGTTCAACGTTTAGTCCTAAAAGACGATGCAACTCCGACTCTGTTTGGGCCTGAAAATTCACAATCACAACCTGTAAGTATGCTTTATTGGTTGTGAATTATATTTAAAATAAACACGGCAATGTAACTTCACAGCCTGTTCAAGTGCGGAGTTGTTGTAAACGTTGGCTAACACAGCTATAACTATAATGCTAATGTTACACCTGATGTGAAAGCTACTGAGCAAACGTTCAAATTGTTTGGCCAACTTTTATGTAAAATAGAGTTGAAATATGATGATTTTTGTAGTGGTTTATTGTAAGATGTGGAACAATGATGTGTGGTTGTGGACTTGAGAGTAACTTACGGTCGCAGTCTGAAGCGGCTTTGATTTGGATCACACTACCTTGTTTCTAACGACCCGCCCTTCTCTGCTTCTGATTGGCTAGTAGTCCTTACCTGGGAACTGCACATGTGCAACTCCCAACAAAGATTTTGTACAAGTAAGATGCATCACTTTGTAGCTCAAGAGCGGAGCGTACAACATAGGGTGAAAAGAGGAGCTGCAGCAATGTGCAGTACGAGAAAAATATGGTGTTTTCTGAAAATTAAACCTGTTCTGGTACAACCCCTAAATAAGATTTTGAACCTGAAAATGAGCATAATACCACCTCTTTAACTTATATGAAATATGATATGTTGTGATAAAGGCTGGTACATGCACAACCTACGCAGCTCATTATTTTTCTATCTAACTGTTTTGCTTCTCCCACATGAGCAGTTGTGCTTGCTAATGAATCCATATGCAGTATTAGCCTACGTATCATTCAGCTATTGTTCATAAAATTGTCACAGTTTGAGTGTTATTTCCTGTTTTGTTCTTGTTTGGGCATGGTGTGATTTTGGTTTCAGTATTATCTGTCTCTTGTCCTTGACTCTGCCCTGACATGTCTCACATTTGCTTACCCTGCATGCCTCAGTGTGTTGTTCTGTGGCAGTATTTAAGCCCTCAGTTCTGTTCAGTCTTTTTTGCATCCTCGTTGTATGTTGAATGTTCCGCTTGTTTTCATGTTCCTAAATTATTCTGTTGCCCTGTTTCGATCATCTGCCCTGTTTGGACTTTGTTGCGTTGCTGGAATGTTACCTTTCTTTTAACTCCAACCAACCGGCGTAAACCTGTTTAGTTTTATTTAAATATATACCACATCCTGTTTGCCTGTGTCTGCATCACCTCTGTTTTTCTGCCTTTGTTCTTGGCAATTTCTGAAACAAATATAGCAACAGTTAGTTTAAATTCTCCATTCTACTTACTTTTGATGAGGACACTAACTGGTGCAGCCATGGGAGAAGTGTATTTCCGTGTAGACCATGTGACTTCATACACACAGCTGTAGTTGCCCTGGTGTTCGTACTCAGCAGCAGGGAAGTTAAAGGAGGCTGAGTGGTTGACTGCTGGCTTGGGGTCAGTGATGTTGGAGCCAGAGAAGATGAGGAAGAAAACACCAGTGGGATAGTGGGAGGAAGTGGAGCAGGTGAAGACAAAGCTGTCACTCCTGGTGACCTCTGAACCTCTGTTAGGAGACGTCAGGGAGATGCTGGGCGGCTGCAGTCTCACTGGGTAAAAAAGGGACAACAGAATAAAGAATATAAAATTCCTGGATTTTTAAATATAAAATGATGGTAACATGTAATTTGCTTGTGATTTAGTCAAACTAAACTAACTATAAACTGAAACTTCTTGAAACACTTGTCTGATACTGACACTGGTATGATCCTTTGTTCTCAAAATCAACTTGCAAGATGCTGAAGGTAGTAGAGTTGGTACTTGATGTTTGGGTCTTTCTCAATGTGTGGTGGCTCATCCTTCCCAGTCCCTAGTCTGTCCTATTTGTTTCTCCCCTTCCCTGTGTGTCTGTTTGTCTACTGTCTGTCGTTGTGGTTTGTAGGCGTGTCTGCAGGCCACCGGGCAGGTGTTCCTAAGCAAGAGTTCCTGGAGCTTCCAACACACCTGAAGTCAATCTTCTAATCACCACTGCTGATTTATAGCCGGCTCATTCCTCCAGTATTCGCCAGATCGTCTGTTCACCTGTGCGGTAAACTGCTCGTCAAGCCAAACACTCTGCTAGTGTTTTCTTTCTTTATTCGTGTCACCAACATCTGTGTTTTTTGTCCCAGGGGATCGCTGCTTGGAGAAGCGCTGCTCGTCCACCTGCCTTAGTGTTTTTGTGGATTTCGTTGCCCGTCTACCTGCCTCGGAGCAGAATCCTCAACCCTCATTCAGTCAATAAAGCCTCTGTTTGTCACGCTCTGCCGGTCAGCCATTCTTTGTGTTGCACTTTTGAGTTTAGTATCTGCCTTATAGTATGTTGGGTTTTGGGGGTCTGTCTTGTCTGTCGTCTACTGTTCAGTAACCTATGTCATGTCTGTTACCCCAGTGATCCCTCTGCATGTCTGTCTCTGTTTTCCCCTGCTCTCTCTGCCTGCGCCTCATTAGCCTCATGTCTGTCACCTGTGTTGGTCCCGCCCTGCTCGTTAGTCCCTGTGTGTGTGTATATATATATTCCTGGTGTTTCTGTCTTGTCTTTGTTGGGTCATTGTATGTTGTCACCCTGTGTAGCAGTGTGTTTCGTGTCGTCAGCCTCATTCGTCGTGTATCCCTGTTTCCCTGCCCGGATTTTGTATTTTTGTTAGACTGAATCCAAAAACAAGGGCTGTCCATCAGCCACTCTGTTTGTAAGTGTACTCGCTTTTTGTTATATTAAAACCAGTGAACTACACCTGCTCCGCTCTGTATCCTGCGTTTGGGTCCTCCAACCTGCTCCACCCTGCCTTCACCACAAAACCGTGACACTGTGGTTTTGCCCTATCCGTGTGTCTGCTCCTGGATCTTTTTTGCTCCGTATAACAGAATGAGCCTGAGGTCTGTTGCAGGAGCAATGTTCAACCTAAATGTTGGGGTTAGATCAAACAACTGATGCCAGCATTCTGACCCCAGGTAACCTCACCAAGAGGATTCATGGAGATGCTGGGTTTTGGGAGACTAACTGAAAAAAAACAAAAAAACAAATGACTGACTAGCTGCTGGCTGTTAAATGGATATCTAAATGGACATCTATGAGATGAGTATCAGTCTAATCTAACTCAATATTAAAAAAAAAAAAAAAAGTTTATTTCTCAACATGTTGAACTATTTCTTTAAACAAGTGAATGAAGCAGATTAATTTCCTTACCAGTAACAGAGAATCTGACAGAGTCACTTAAAGGGGAGCTGAAGTCTCGTCTTGAAACACTTGTCTGATACTGACACTGGTACGATCCTTCGTTATCAAAGTTCACTTTAGGTATAATGAAGGTAGCAGAGTTGGTACTTGATGTTTGGGTCTTTCTGAATGAGCTGGAGGTTTTCATCAGGATGAATGTTCCACCTAAATGCTGAGTTGAGATGGAACAAGTGACGCTGACGTCCTGACCCCAGGTAACCTCAACAGCAGGATTCATGGAGATGCTGGGCTTTGGAAGTCTCACTGAAAAACAACACAATATTAGAGCAGTAAATGGACTGACTTTGAGTTACACGTTTTTCTGCTTTTTTAGTTTGCTAAATTTCCTTTATGCCAAAGGAATAGTTCACCATTAAGGGAAATAAGCCTTTTAAGTTTTTCGGTCCCCTCTGGTTGCCTTCAGTAAGTTACTGCTGTTTCCTTGTTTCCAGTCTTTATGCTAAGCTACACTGACTAGCTGCTGGCTGTGGCTTCATATTTAAAGGACAGCTATGAGATAAGTATCAATCACTCATCGAACTCTCAACATGAAAATGAATTAGTTTATTATTATTTTCTTTCCCAACATGTTGAACTATTTCTTTAAACAAGTGAATGAAGCAGATTAATTTCCTTACCAGTAACAGAGAATCTGACAGAGTCACTTAAAGGGGAGCTGAAGTCTCGTCTTGAAACACTTGTCTGATACTGACACTGGTACGATCCTTCGTTATCAAAGTTCACTTTAGGTATAATGAAGGTAGCAGAGTTGGTACTTGATGTTTGGGTCTTTCTGAATGAGCCTGAGGTCTGCTG
>NC_060151.1:3775356-3778295 GCF_021292245.1 Micropterus dolomieu | reverse complement strand
TTTAAACCCAAGAACACACTAAGACAGATGCTGGTACACCCCAAAGACCGCACACCCAAACACAAGAAAAGCAATCTAGTGTATGCGGTCCAATGCAGTGAGGAATGCACAGACCTGTATATTGGGGAGACTAAACAACCACTACACAAACGCATGGCTCAACACAGAAGGGCCAACTCCTCAGGTCAAGACTCTGCAGTCTACTTACATCTGAAGGACAGAGGACACTCGTTTGAGGACCACCAGGTGCACATTTTAGACAGAGAAGATGGATGGTTTGAAAGAGGTGTCAAGGAAGCATCTACACCAGGGTCGAGAAACTGTCATTAAACAGGGGAGGGGGTCTACGCCACCACTTATCCCCCACTTACAATGCTGTCCTTTCATCACTTCCCAGGAAACTCAACAAACGTAACCTATTGGCCTCAGGTGAAGATACCAGCGATGGTCGTTCAGTCTTGGCCACAGGTAGTCTTAACGACTGTAACGACTGTCGTCACAGCAACAAGGAACACTAACGAACCAGCGGTATCGATGACCCGGGCCAACGACCCCACTGAGGTTAAATAGCTGAGTTTCCCTGCCAGTCAGTCAGAACTGAAGAAGTCCTTTGGATGAGGGACGAAAGTCTTCCAGTATCTTCAACCAAGTCCAGTTGCCCTTGAATTTAACCTTCGTTGGATAACTAAAACTGTATTTTAGTTTTGCAAAACTAACTAATACTAAGTAAAATTAAAGAGTAAATGTCCTTAGTTTTTGTTTATTTATTTATTTCTAATAGGGCCGAAGCCTACATTTCGGGTGGATATGAAGCCGGGGTAACTGACGTTGCGGGGCCGTCTGGCCGGTGTCACGGTTTAAATGGTGGCAAAATTAACTGGTGACAGTCCCAGATGTGTCGCAGGCGTGGCTCCAGGATCCATTGACTGCTATATATTGTCTGGCTACAGTAACACCATTCGCTCACATTTTATTTGTAATCTCTGTTCTGCTTTCACACCAGTTGTGGCCACATGCACCTACATTGTATAGCCTACACCATTCTCAGCTGATAATAGTTTCTGCACCTCTGCCTCCAACTTGTGTGTGTGTTTGCTAAATGAGTGAGTGAGATAAGACATGAGCGACGGTAGATACAGCTGTTGTGTCACAAGTTACCATGACCACAGCTGACTCCACGCTGTGTTCGGGGGGAGTGTAGCCTAAACATCCAGACTGTTTCCCTTACAGGCTGCATGACAAACTGTTCATCTCACAGCAACTCGACAATGTTGGTAACGATTGCAAAGAGAGCGGAATATAAACTTGATCAATGGTACAAAGCTGCGTAAATGTTTTCCATTATATTTTATACATACACTCACCTAAAGGATTATTAGGAACACCTGTTCAATTTCTCATTAATGCAATTATCTAATCAACCAATCACATGGCAGTTGCTTCAATACATTTAGGGGTGTGGTCCTGGTCAAGACAATCTCCTAAACTCCAAACTGAATGTCAGAAAGGGAAGGAAAGGTGATTTAAGCAATTTTGAGCGTGGCATGGTTGTTGGTGCCAGACGGGCCGGTCTGAGTATTTCACAATCTGCTCAGTTACTGGGATTTTCACACACAACCATTTCTAGGGTTTGAGTCTGACAGAGTCACTTAAAGGGGAGCTTAAGTCTCGTCTTGAAACACTTGTCTGATACTGACACTGGTACGATCCTTCGTTATCAAAGTTCACTTTAGGTATAATGAGGATAGCAGAGTTGGTACTTGATGTTTGGGTCTTTCTGAATGAGCCTGAGGTCTGCTGCAGGAGGAATGTTCCGTCTAAATGCTGAGTTGAGATCGAACAAGTGATTCTGACGTCCTGAACCCAGGTAACCTCACCAGCAGGATTCATGGAGATGCTGGGCTTTGTTTCTGTTTCTGTTTCCTGGGAAGTGATGAAAGGACAGCATCTGTTTCTGTTTTCTGTTTATTTTAATGATAGGAAGTTTTTTAAATGGAAAAATTGGCCTTAAGAGACTTCTGTTCTATACAATACAACAACCCTGCTATACTAAAAAAGCTACTTTTCAAATTAAATTTTGGAAAATCTGTCTTACCAAGGGCCAAATAGCGAAGGTTCCTCTGCTGTATGCTCCCCATTGCTGACATGATGGCTGCTCTGTGTCAATTATCAGTACCAACACAGATGAACCCTGGTGCACAAAAACATTACACACAGCTTGTCCTTCCTGAAATACTTCCTGTTTCTGGTGTTTTTTTAGTACTAAAAGTCAGTAACTCTAAACCACCAACCAAAACCTGCAGCACTGAAGCACCACATCTATGACTAGTTCTGGATCTTGAAAAAGTTGTTGATCACCACAAAGATCCAAATGCTGCCTGCTTTATCTCCTCCTGATATGTTTCCATTTTGTGCATAAGGGGAACAAAACTCACCTCCACATTCTTTTCATCGCCTATACAGACTATCAGAAATATATATATATATAGCTGTACACATTGAAGAGGACAGGAGCCTGCAGATTGGTGTTTACAGAAAACCCACACACACAGACCAATACCTACTCTTCGATTCACACCACCCACTGGAGCACAAGCTAGGGGTCATGAGAACACTGCACCACAGAGCGGAAAACATACCAACAAGCGCCCAAGCCAGAGAGAAGGAACAGAACCACCTGAAGGGGGCACTTACAGCCTGTGGATACCCTAAATGGACCTTTGTGAAAACAGCCACAAGATCCAAGAAGAACAGAACTACAGGGGAGGAGGAAAAGAAGGTCAAACGCAACAACATTGTGATTCCGTACGTGTCTGGAGTATCAGAGAAACTCAGGAGGATTTTTAACAAACACAACATCCCTGTGTTTTTTAAACCCAAGAACACACTAAGACAGATGCTGGTACACCCCAAAGACCGCACACCCAAACACAAGAAAA
>NC_060151.1:3774633-3775256 GCF_021292245.1 Micropterus dolomieu | reverse complement strand
TCCGTGTGTTTCTTTTTCGGAACTGTGTCACAGCATGTGTTGATGTATCGATACAGAAGCATTTATGTATGCATATAATCAAGGAATACATAACAATATAATTCTGTATCGATATTTTGAGAACAGCCCGATTTAAATCCTTGTTCCATGTGCCCCTTTTATACTTTGAGCACCTGCCCTTCCAAAGGTCTCTGCACGGCCCTGTGAAATACTGATTTATATGAAATATTCAGTCACATTTATTTAGATAAAATTTCACTATGTTTACGTAATACTTCCTGTTGTTAGTGTTTTGTAGGTCTGTGTGTTATGAGTGACAATGTTTGCTTTCTGAGTGAGTATTGTTATCAGTGTTTTGGTTGAACAAGTTTATTTTCAGACTTGTATGAAGTGTTTTGGTGGTGTTTTGGCCAAGATGCATGTTGGTAATGCAGACTGTGTGAAGAGTTTTGAAAAAGTTTTATATTTTAATGTGCAGTCTCTTGTGTGCTGACTTTTGCTTGGCCTGGTACATGTTCATATTTCACATAAGACGTTGATGTCCAGTAAAGAGGAAGTGAAAGTCTGCTGTTGCTGGCCACTCGACCCTTTAGAAAAATATGACAGATGTGTGGATCTCACGC
>NC_060151.1:3761659-3774533 GCF_021292245.1 Micropterus dolomieu | reverse complement strand
GGCTGATGCGGGACAAATGTTTTCAAAATGGCACTGAAGTTGTCTGTTCTCTGCTGAACAGGTAATTAAGTTAGAGCAACTTTGCAGATGCAAATGAATGGTTGTTTGAAGTAGCTTATCTTGTTCCGTTGTCAATGTTGTGAAATATGCAACGTTAGTTTGACTGTAATTTCATGTAACCTTATTACCAGAGCTGTAAGTTATCTTGGTTTTGCTAATGTTACATGGACAGAAATGTGTCACGTTTGTGAAACAATCAGCTGATTCATTGGAAATAAACCTGTACAGCAAAGAAGTTCATATCGGACAGCTAAACTTCACATTTTACTGCCCTGGTGGAAAAAACATATTTATTTTTACTGCAAACGCTGTATCGATAAGACTGTGTGATGAACAATTAACAATAACATTCACAATATCATATGGTTTTACTGAATGATTCAGTAAATATAATTTATTAATATCTACCTAAAGAAACCTAATTTCTTGACTGGCATCTATATGCTGTCTCAGAGATGACACCTTTTGGCCACTGTAGCTATCCTATAGGCTTGGAAAGGGGAGGGAAGGGGCTGTGAGGAGTTTGTTGCAATTCACAATCCTCACCACTAGATGTAACTGAAATCTAAACACTTAACCTTCAAAAAATACATTAATCATAAAGTAACATTTGTGTTTCAAACAAATGGCAAACTTATATTAGCAAATTTTAACAAAACTCTCTTCACTGTCATGCATGATGGGAATTCTGAAGGGCGGACATAGGCTACTATGTAGCCTATCACCTCGGAATCACGATTTTGTTCCTTCCTCTGACTTCCACTGAAAGCCCCTCAGCATTTCAGCAGCAGAGCGTGCAGCTTGCCCAATGTTAATGACTTGTTTTTAATTTGTCCTTTTGTGCTTCTACTACCTTCTTCACAGCTCTCTGTAGCCCGCTTTCGTTCCGTCATCCCACAGGGAGCATTTCAGAATAAGAGCGTTTTGCCTGCCTGATTTTGCTCACATGTAAGACAGACGGTAGAAGTCTCTTCGATCATTACATGTTTAGATCTTAAAGAAGCTGGCTGACATAATCGAGAAAAAATAAGCTGTCTACCGTTCTGTAGTTTTCGGTGTTTGGGTGCTAAACAATAAACATAGCAGGTTGAAAAATATAAGGAAGATTCATCAGGTCTTACTTAATAACATGCTGAAAGGAATGGAAAGAGAATGCTCTAAACACCGGTACATTCGAACATGCTGGACTCGTGGCTGGACTCTAGGCACTGTCCAAAAGGAGAGATGGCTGAGCAACAGCCAAAAACGAAAAGGTCTGAAGAGTACAAATTGTGAAAACAAACAAGTTATATGACCATGCAAGGGCAAAGACCTGTGTGAATGCTGGAGAAACCTCAGGGAATGGAAAGGAATGAAAACCGACGCAGAGGTTGCTCTGTTTCTGCTCGATAGATGAGAGACGTTAGCTTTGCTGTTTCATAGGTCAGTATTCTCTTGTCCATTTGTAGTAATTTTGTGATGATTGATCCCAAATGATTAGCTTTGCTAGCTAACAGTAGTTGCATTACTTGCTGTGTTTGTCCGTTCAAACGTTATGCGAAGGGTTTTATGGTCACGAAGATCTAAAAATACAAGTTCTGCTAGGACAGTGGGATTATTTGGGTTGATTCATAATACAACACTAGGTAGCCTAATATAACATGTAGCTAACACTTTACAATTGATATATATGTCAGAAGTCACATGCCTCTGGAGCAACTAAGGGTAAAATGTGTTGCTCAGGGACACATTAGGGGATGTTACACAGTGGGGAATTGAACCCGGGTTTCTCACACCAAAGGCATGTGTCTTATCCACTGCTGCATCACCACCCCTTCTTATATTACTTGAGATGTTACATGCCTTGCGTGCTTTGCATCTGATAGAAACGTATCACCCTCTCAACAGTCTCTTTTTGTAAAAGCTATTTCAAATATTTGTATAGTTTTTTTTGGATGCTGTGTTTGCATGCTTCCTTGTTGTTTGTTTACTATTCGTTCGTAGCAAAGACTGCATAAAACAATGCATGTAGTGTCCATGATGTCACCTGTTGGTTTCTGAGGAGCAGTTTTCAAGCTAATTTTTGGCGGAGTTCGCCGTCGCCATTTTGCCCATGCGTCACTCCAGGATAACCAAATATGGGCAGAGGCAGGTCATGGGTGGAACTGAGGTGACTGGTTACTGCCTAGCTCGATGTTATGGAGTTAGCTCCATGCTATATAATACTCTGCCTTAGCAGAGGTGGCTTCTTGGCTACACCCCTCCCCCCCAATTATCATTGTGGTAAAAATCCAAGATAACATCAAATAGCATTAAAGAATGACTGGCTAATACTTTGATTTAGATTCCCTAGAGTCGTGCTCTTGGATCTATGTGTTGAACTGGGTCCAGCATTTGACAGACCAACCTGACGTAACCGTGTAAGTAGGTTATAACCACTGTATCTGGCAGCAGCTGTTAGCAGCGGGGGCTGACAGGTGTGTGTCTGATTATCAACAATATATAGTGTTTATCTTTCTACCAAAAGTCGTTGTTTAGAATAATATAATTCTGTTAAACTCTCTGAGTCTTCTTTTGTTTGTGAACAAGCTGCATCAAACAATATGTGCGCAACTTTCTAACTTCCACCTCACAAACACCTCGATTTCTGTATCAGAAAAACTTTTTTAAATCTTCCACATCCACTTTATGTCAGACCATGTTTTCTTTATGTCAGCCAGTATGAGTCTCTGAGCTGCATTGACTGCCATTGTAACACTAATGGTACTCAGTCATTTTGCATTTGTTGCTGATCAACGAGTTCCAACCATCAAATTAAGTATTTCTCCTCTCCTCCACTTCAGGGATCAGCAACTCGATCTCACACTCAGCGTAGTTTCTCTTTTTCATGTTTTGCAGCAGGATCAGCCGTTGTTATTTGGACCTCAGGAGGTGACATCGGTGTATTTGTGTGGCTCGTGCATGTGCACTCAACTTCATGTTGATTGGGATGTATAATGGAAACCACCAGGACCTGGTGTATGCCTGGTTTTATACATGTGGGTATTTCTGTGAGTACGCCATCTTTCAGTATGAAATGTATGTATAAAAGTCTTTTATACATGAGGCTCCTGGGGTCTCATTTATAAATGGTGGTACGTACAAAACAGGGCTGGAAACTTGCGTGTGCCACTTCCAAACAACAAACAAACTTGACGGGAGAAACTGTGGTCCTGTAAGTAAACTCTGAACCATGCCTATGCACATAAAGAGGAGAAATGAGAAACTGCGACTCACATGGCAGAAGGATGAAACAGTTTGAAAGGAATAGGCCTACTATCGTGTAAAATAAATCAAAATATTCCCTCTGAGTATTACAGGTTTAAAGCCTTTCTGAATGAACAAACACCTGTTTGATTGACTTTCAATGAAGTGCGCAAAGAAACACAATTTAAGATAATTTGCAGCACACACAAAGATCCAGATTCAGGATCATAAACACAAAGGGAGATATCTGTTTCTGTAAAAGTACGCCTCAAATATGTTGTACAGTTTAATCAAGAATCATTAATTAATACTTGCATGCAGTGCAATTTATTCTCATAAATAAGGTGAACAGGAGGACAAATTACATTTAAACTGATGCCGTTGTCAATGCGTCAGTCAAGCAAATATGAGAGCATAGTTTCATGTAGCTTATTGAACAGATGTCCGTTGCCTTGTCATATTTATTTTAACTCATCAGCGGCCTTGTTTAGTGAGTGGAATGTTTGTGTAGCTTAAATAAATATTTAAATACGTGGAATACCATCCATCCATCTTCATCCGCTTATCTGGGGTCAGGTCGCGGGGGTAGCTGCTCCAGCAGGGGACCCCAAACTTCTCTTTCCCGAGCCACATTAAGCAGTTCTGACTGGGGGATCCAGAGGCGTTCCCAGGCCAGTGTGGAGATATAATCTCTCCACCTAGTCCTGGGTCTTCCCCCCAGGAGGCATCCTTACCAGATGCCCAAACCACCTCAACTGGCTCCTTTCAACGCAAAGGAGCAACCGCTCTACTCTGAGCTCCTCGCAGATGGCCGAGCTTCTCACCCTATCTCTAAGGGAGACACCAGCCACCCGCCTGAGGAAACCCATTTTGGTCACTTGTACCCGCGATCTCGTTCTTTCAGTCATGACCCAGCCTTCATGACCATAGGTGAGGGTAGGAATGAAAATTGAACGGTAGATCGAGAGATTTGCCTTACAGCTCAGCTCTCTTTTCATCACAACGGTGCGGTAAAACGAGTGCAATACCATCCCCGCTGCTCCGATTCTCCGGCCAATCTCCTGCTCCAGTCTCCCCTCGCTCGTGAACAAGAACCCGAAGTACTTGAACTCCTTCACTTGGGGTAAGGACTCATTCCCTACCTGGAGTTGGCACTCCACCGGTTTCCTGCTGAGAACCATGGCCACAGATTTAGAGGTGCTAATCCTCATCCCAACCACTTTGCACTCTGCTGCGAACCGATCCAGTGAGAGCTGAAGGTCACGGACTGATGATGCCATCAGGACCACATCATCCGCAAAAAGCAATGAAGAGATCCCAAGCCCACCGGACCGCAGCCCCTCCTCGTCACGACTACGCTTTGATAGCTTGTCCATGAATATCACAAACAGGATTGATGACAAAGCGCAGCCCTGGCAAAGGCCAACCCTCACCTGGAAAGAGTCCGACTTACTGCCGAGTACTTGGACACAGCTCTCGCTTTGGATGTACAGGGATTGGATAGCCGTGAGAAGGGCCCCCCTCACCCCATACTCCCGCAGCACCTCCCACAGTATCTCCCGGGGGACCGGGTCATACGCCTTCTCCAGATCTTCAAAGCACATGTAGACTGGATAGGCATACTCCCAAGCCCACTCCAAGATTCTTGTGATAGTAAAGAGCTGGTCGGTTGTTCCACGACCGGGACGAAAACCGCATTGTTCCTCTTCGATCTGAGGTTCAACTATCGGCCAAACCCTCCTTTCTGGCACCTTGGAGTAGACTTTACCGGGGAGGCTGAGCAGTGTGATACCCCTGTAATTGGCACACACTCTCTGGTCCCCCTTTTTGAATAGGGGAACCACCACCCCAGTCTGCCACTCCTTGGGCACTGTACCCGACTTCCACACAATGTTAAAGAGACGACATGTCATCCAAGACAGCCCCTCCACACCCAAAGCTTTTAGCATTACTGGGCGGATCTCATCAAACCCTGGGGCTTTGCCACTGTGGAGTTGTTTGACTACCTCAGTGACTTCCTCCAGGGAAAGTGATGAGAAACCCCCATCAGCCACCAACTCTGCTTCTACTAGAGAGGGCGTCAGATTTAGGAGTTCCTCAAAGTGTTCCTTCCACCGCCCAATTACCTCTCCAGTTGAGGTCAACAGGGTCTCATCCTTACTGTACACAGCTTGGACGGTTCACCGCTTCCCCCTCCTGATATGGCGGACAGTTCTCCAGAAACACTTTGGTGCCGACCAAAAGTCTTCTCCGAACTTCTCCCACACCCGCTGCTTAACATCTGCCACAAAAGAGGATGCAGCCCATCAGGCCCGTCGGTACCTTGCAACCGCCTCCGAAGTCCTCCAAGACAACAAATCCTGGAAGGCCTCCTTCTTCAGTCGGATGGCTTCCCTGATCACTGGTGTCCTCCACAGTGTTCGAGGGTTACCACCCATTGAGGCACATAACACCATGAGACCACAGCCTTCTGCTGCGGCTTCAGCAATAGAGGCTTTGAACATTGCACACTCATGTTCAATGTCCCCAACCTCCACAGGGATGCCAGAAAAGCTCCACCGGAGTTTTGAGTTGAAGATCTCACTGACAGGGGCCTCCTCCAGACGTTCCCAGTTCACCCGCACTACCCGTTTGGGCTTATCAGATCTGTCCAGAGTCTTCCCCCACCTCCTGACCCAACTCACCACCAGATGGTGATCAGTCGATAGCTCCGCCCCTCTCTTCACCCAAGTTTCCGAAACATGCAGCCTCAAATCAGATGAAACGGTTACAAACTCGATTATCGATCTTCGACCTAGGGTGCTCTGGTACCATGTACACTTATGAGCATCCTTATGCTCGAACATGGTGTTCGTTATAGACAATCCATGACTAGCACAGAAGTCTAACAACAAACACCCACTCGAGTTCAGATCAGGGGGGCCGTTCCTCCCGATCACGCCTTTCCAGGTATCTCCATCATTGCCCACATGCGCGTTGAAATCTCCCAGCAGAACTATGGAGTCCCCTACTGGAGCCCCATACAGAACTCCATTCAGGGTCTCCAAGAAGGCTGAGTACTCTAAACTGCTGTTTGGTGCATATGCCAAACGGAGGGCACCTGCTCTGGCACTGTTTTGAGTGTGTGAGGTGTACAAACACGCAGCAAACAGGGAAACTGAGATCCGTACGGGCACATGAGACCCTCAGAAAGGGGAAACACCGCTGGTAGTAGGCTACCACCAGCTTTGTCTTAATAATGGTCGGTTCAAGGCTTATTTTAGGATGAGTCGGGATAATCCAAGCAACTGTAAACTTCCGTCAGCACAACTGAGGGCCTGTCTCTCCATTCATTAGATTGGACAATAGGGGAAAAAACGCAAAAGACGTTGGGCACGAGTACATTTTTTTCAACTCCGTGCGCTCAGAGCGCTCATTCAAAAACGTAAGGTACTGCAGACGGTGTGTGCTGTGAGATAACTGTGATTTTGCGCTATATTAATAAAATTGAATTGTACTAGCAAACCAACTGAAAGACAATGATCACATCAAGCGGTTTCTTCTGCTAACATTATACAGCATCACAATACATTCTTTAAATATTTGTATTCAGAGCTCTACTCTCCTGAATCATCACTCTAAAATAGAAGAAGCTGAAGATTTCATCAAAACTAACCACAACCCAATAATGTTTTTTAAATGACTTCTGATCTTATCTACTGTTCCAGCATTCCCCACATTGTGGTATACTCCAGTGTAGCCAGTCAATTCCAAATACTATGATGGCTTGTTCATGCCTTTCTACTTTATTCAAACAATCAATAACATGCCTGACCCAACCTCACCTTGTTATTTCCAATATATTCACCTGGAAAAAAAGCATAAAAAAGAAAATGCTGGCACGGTTGATTGTCAAACTCCTGCACTCAGTGGCGGTTTTAGTGATTTGGAGGACCTCGGAAAAGAAGAACTTGGATAATTGTTCATACGTAAACGAGATTAAAGGCTAATATTTCCAAGTTGTGTTTTCTCTTGTTAAAAGAGCTGTGTTCAAAACTACCAATTTGATAAGCCACCTAAAAAAAACACCCAACCAGCGTCTGAAATTAACTTTTTTCAAGGCCTGCCACTGAGACATCTGCCACATTTATAATGTATGCGAGAAAATGAAGGAATAACATCCAGCATTCATTTAGGCATCATTTAATGTTAATAATGCCATTCAATGTTCAATATATTTATGTTTGCATGCACAAAGGACTGTTTTTTAGTACATGTTCTCTACACATTACTTAATAACCAGGGGCCTGTACCACGAAGCGAGTTCAACATACCCAGGATATCTTTCAGTTATCTGGCTTAACTAACCCCAACAATTGCGGTCGAGATAAGCGGTACCACGAAGCTGGTTATCAACAACACATCAAAAATTTAACAGAAAGATAATTTGAGAGTCAAGTCATGACAGTCAGTAAGATCATATACAGTAATTTCGAAGTTCACCACAGTGTGTCAATTATTTGATGCTCAATTCAAAGCCCACAGTTCAACCACCAATGTATGAGTTCAAATCTTGACAAGACTCCATATTTCAACAAAAACCTGCTCTTTTGGATCCCAAAAGGAAACAAAAAAGTGTCAATACAAAAGTTGGCCAATGATAAATAAACCAAACCAAACCCCTATCTCGTCTAATAGACAAGTGATTCTCCAACAACACCATAGTCCTCCCATAGTCAGCCGGTGCTTTGGTGTGCAGAATTTGCCCAAGTAACATGAGTGAATTTATTTATTCCGTGCAGGGAATGAAATTAACACCCGCCAAATGCGGGTAAATTTAGGCAGTGGCGGGTGAATGCAGTGCTATTTGCCTCCATGTGTGTTTTTTTGTAAACAGTAGATGGTATATGCGTGTTTCTGTACACAGATCAGATCTAAGGAGGGACGTGTCGCAGACATTAATTGGCGTTTACAGTCAACAGTAGCGCCAAATGTGTGTTAATGTTACGCCCACCCACTAGTGATGTGCGATACCACTTTCTATACAATCTAATACCAAGTAATACCCAGGCTGGTATTGCCGATACCAATACCAATACTTTTTACATATTTTATTTCTTGTTTAATGTGACCTCCCCCCTCCTATTTCTGTATTTATGAGAGAAATAAGGAGTAGGCTGTGGCTGCATAATGACAAGACATCAAACTACTGTCATATTCTTTAATTATAATCAAAATATCCTGCTTCATAACATCATCCTGTTATTTTGACTTAATCTCAGATGTTTAGCGTAGTGTTGCTAAAGTATTTCACTTTGCACACACATCACACAGAGCAACATTTTTACCTTCACAGCTAAAATACAGCCAGACGTGACTGTTTTTACAGTCAGTCAGAGTCAGTATTCAATCGCGGGAAATGTAAAGGGCTGCAGCGGCTCACTTCAAAGACGCTCCGCCACAGAGCTGTAGCGCAAGCATGACTTTGACAGGCGGAAGGAGAAGTAGTTCCTATAAGCCGAGTATAATTAGACCATCCTGGTGACAGTAAGATACTTATGATGAAACACACACTCACTCCAAATGACTGAGTTTAGATATCGATCCTTTTATATGAGTATTGATCCTAGAGCAGGAAACGGTATCAGAAATATCGACACTTTAGGATCGATCCGCACATCACTACTACCCACCCCATCATGCAGACTCTGTGCGGACTAGCGCCAGCTCTCAGTGAGTGAACACGGCAGCTGGACAAGGGCCGAGCAAAGCCTCCCAGACTGACAAAGACCAGTTTGACCACAGTAACATTACCGAGGTGGTTTTCTTGCCGGGTTTGGCTCTTGGCACCCCGGGGCTGAGTAAGCTAATGGAACCACTAGCAGCACAGCTAACCGACCGAGCTAACTACTGCCTTTCCGGTTCACAATCACCAGGCATTGCACCGCGCCATCATTCCATGCTGGGCCCCCCTCGCGTGGCATGAAAACCTCCAGTTCTTGAGTAAAGGTGTAAACACCTTCACACAGTCTGTGGTAAACACAAACACTAGTTACACATTTTTTGCTTTTTTAGTTTGCTAAAGTTCCTTTATGCAAAAGGAATAGTTCAATATTTTGGGAAAGCCTTTTTGGTTTTTTGGTCCCCTCTGGTTGCCTTCAGTAAGTTACTACTGTTTCCATGTTTCCAGTCTCTAAGCTATGCTGACTAGCTGCTGGCTGTGGCTTCATATTTAAAGGACAGCTATGAGATGAGTATCAAGCTTATCTAACTCCCAATATAAAAACAAAATTGTTTATTTCCCAACATGTTGAACAATTTATTTAAACAACAATGAAACATCAGATTCAGGGAATGGATTAATTTCCTTACCAGTAACAGAGAGTCTGACAGAGTCACTTAAAGGGGAGCTGACTTCTTGACTTGAAACATTTTTCTGATACTGACACTGGTACGATCCTTCGTTGTCAAAGTTCACTTTAGTTATAATGAAGGTAGCAGAGTTGATACTTGATGTTTGGGTCTTTCTGAATGAGCCCGATGTCTGCTGCAGGAGGAATGTTCCACCTAAATGCTGAGTTGAGATCGAACAAGTGATGCTGACGTTCTGACCCCAGGTAACCACACCAACAGGATTCATGGAGATGGTGGGCTTTGAGAGGCTCTCTGAAAAAATAACACAACAATAAAAATATTAAATGTATTTGTTTAGATATTTGACCCTGCCTGTCTTTTTTCAATAAGCATGTAGTAGTAAGGCAGTATAATGGGCAACTTGAATGAATGATCCACTCTAAAAATAGCCAACTCTTAAGCCTAATGTTTTTAAAATCTTATCTCTGTGGGTGGGGGCCATTGTGAATGTCTGCATCACAAAGTTACATGGGGGAAAAAATACTTCAAATCCAAGAACACAGTAATGAAAATAAAAGTGAAAGCATGAACAGAAAGAGTTAAAGGCAGGGTAGGCAAGTTGCTTCTAAAACACTTTTTTTCAGATTTGTTGAAACTGTCTATATACACAATACATATTAAAAAGTTAGGTGCTCTGAAAAAGAAAACAATTGGCTGTCTGTAGTCCTCTCGGGGCTGCAGTAAACACAGCCACTCGTTTCATTTGGACTGAATGCAATGATTGGATGGGTGACTGTGACTCTCCCTCACTGCCATGGCTACCAGCCCTGCTGCTACAGAAGCTGCCCCCATGCGCGCACCCGATGAGCTCTCATCTGGAAAACAGCAGCGCAAGCTGTGTTTTCCGACGCTAACATTAGCTAAGACAATATAAGTGTAGACTGCACCGGTTTAGTTATTCCCATATAGGTTTATTGTTATACTATGTTTACACCTACCTTAAAGTTATCTTTACCTTGTATCTAATTTGTTTGTGTGATTATCTTGTGTCTGCAGACGTTGTGTGACTGTATGTTACTTTTACAAATGTGGTGATGTAGCTGTGTGTGTAGTTATGAGAAAGACATTTCAATTAGTATTCATAAACAACGCTGGCTAAAGGTCCCCAAGTATCTGTGTTTCTGGTATATAAGCTACCTATAATATAGTTTGACATTGTTTATAGCTAAACCTACTGTGTGAAAACATTTTACTGTAACTGGTGTTATGCCATTACTTATTTTACCAGAAGTAAAAAAAATCTTGTATGTTTTATTACTACTGCGCCCTCAGGGCACCTGCAGATTTGGAGTCTTCCATAACCCTGTACTTCTCACCAGTATACGCTGATCGGACCATGCTGGCTGGCCTGGATTACAACCACCGTGTCCACAGTCCAGCCAGGACTAAAGCTGATGACACAGTTCAGTATGTTGCATTATGAGTACTATGTGCATTTTACTCAATACATTTATAAGTGTTGAATCAAAAACTATTAAACAGTATGAGGAATACAGATAGATGGTGCTGATTTACTATTGATTGCATTTTATGTGGAAATATTTTACTAATTACTCAATAAGAGAACAATGTCAGGTATTACAGACTTTTCACTAAGCTGATCCTCCTTTCTGTATTCTGTATCCGATGACGGTTGTCTACTACTGAGGAGATGCCTAGAAGCAGAACCAGGAGACTTGATGATCCCCATCAACATGGGGTTCAGTCAGGTGTCCCTGCCCCAACTGTGTTGCTAGATACAGCAAAATACAAAAAGTAATATGGTTTTGATATGTGGTAATCATGTCAGAGAGGTGATTGTGATATATTTAATCATCTCCACAGCAGCGATATGATGCTACAGTGGGGAGAACAAGTATTTGATTCACTGCTGATTTTGCAGGTTTTCCTACTTACAAAGCATGTAGAGGTCTGTAATTTTTAGGTACACTTCAACTGTGAGAGACAGAATCTAAAACAAAAATCCAGAAAATCACATATGATTTTTAAATAATTAGCATTTTATTGCATGAATTCAATTACAGAGATCATATGTTTCCTGTAGTTCTTGACCAGGTTTGTACACACTGCAGCAGGAATTTTGTTCCACTCCTCCATACAGACCTTCTCCAGATCCTTCAGGTTTCGGGGCTGTTGCTGGGCAATACGGACTTTCAACTCCCTCCAAAGATTTTCTATTGGGTTCATGTCTGGAGACTGGCTAGGCCACTCCAGGACCTTGAGATGCTTCTTACGGAGTTGCCCTGGCTTTGTGTATCGGGTCGTTGTCATGCTGGAAGACCCAGCCACAACCCATCTTCAATGCTCTTACTGAGGGAAGGAGGTTGTTGGCCAAGATCTCGTGATACATGGCCCCATCCATCATCCCCTCACTACGGAGCAGTCATCCTGTCCCCTGTTGATGTTTCCACCTCCACTGTTGGGATGGTGTTCTTGGGGTTGTACTCATTCTTCTTCTTCCTCCAAACACGGCAAGTGGAGTTTAGACCATAAAGCTCTATTTTTGCCTCATCAGACCCCATTCCTCTGGATCATCCAGATGGTCATTGGCAAACTTCAGACGGGCCTGGACATGCGCTGGCTTGAGCAGGGGGACCTTGCGTGCGCTGCAGGATTTTAATCCATGACGGCGTAGTGTGTTACTAATGGTTTTCTTTGAGACTGTGGTCCCAGCTCTCTTCAGGTCATTGACCAGGTCCTGCCGTGTAGTTCTGGGCTGATCCCTCACCTTCCTCATGATTATTGATGCCCCACAAGGTGAGATCTTGCATGGAGCCCCAGACCGAGGGACTGACCGCCATCTTGAACTTCTTCCATTTTCTAATAATTGCGCCAACAGTTGTTGCCTTCTCACCAAGCTGCTTGCCTATTGTCCTGTAGCCCATCCCAGCCTTGTGCAGGTCTACAATTTTATCCCTGATGTCCTTACACAGCTCTCTGGTCTTGGCCATTGTGGGGAGGTTGGAGTCTGTTTGATTGAGTGTGTGAACAGGTGTCTTTTATACAGGTAACGAGTTCAAACAGGTGCAGTTAATACAGGTAATGAGTGGAGGGCTTCTTAAAGAAAAACTAACAGGTCTGTGAGAACCGGAATTCTTGCTGGTTGGTAGGTGATCAAATACTTATGTCATGCAATAAAATGCAAATTAATTATTTAAATATATATATATATATATATATATATATATATATATAT
>NC_060151.1:3757871-3761639 GCF_021292245.1 Micropterus dolomieu | reverse complement strand
CGGGCCTGGACATGCGCTGGCTTGAGCAGGGGGACCTTGCGTGCGCTGCAGGATTTTAATCCATGACGGTGTAGTGTGTTACTAATGGTTTTCTTTGAGACTGTGGTCCCAGCTCTCTTCAGGTCATTGACCAGGTCCTGCCGTGTAGTTCTGGGCTGATCCCTCACCTTCCTCATGATCATTGATGCCCCACAAGGTGAGATCTTGCATGGAGCCCCAGACCGAGGGACTGACCGCCATCTTGAACTTCTTCCATTTTCTAATAATTGCGCCAACAGTTGTTGCCTTCTCACCAAGCTGCTTGCCTATTGTCCTGTAGCCCATCCCAGCCTTCTGCAGGTTGGAGTCTGTTTGATTGAGTTTGTGGACAGGTGTCTTTTATACAGGTAACGAGTTCAAACAGGTGCAGTTAATACAGGTAATGAGTGGAGGGCTTCTTAAAGAAAAACTAACAGGTCTGTGAGAACCGGAATTCTTGCTGGTTCGTAGGTGATCAAATACTTATGTCATGCAATAAAATGCAAATTAATTATTTAAATATTAATATATATATATTAAATTTATCATACAATGTGATTTTCTGGATTTTTGTTTTAGATTCCGTCTCTCAGAGTTGAAGTGTACCCATTATAAAAATTACAGACATGCTTTGTAAGTAGGAAAACCTGCAAAATCAGCTGTGTATCAAATACTTGTTCTCCCCACTGTACATGCAAAGTCTGAACTGTCTTCATAATCAGTCAACACACCTCTGAACACACCTTGTCTTTCTTCCTGTATATACTTATTTTTAATGATGTTTCAAATGATCTATTTGTGATATAAGTTGTAGTTTTAGTAGTATATAATAACAATAAACAAGTGTTATACGACATTTGGATGTCATTATTGGAGACATAAGACATAAGTAACGGCAACGCCTGGGGAACAGTCTGTGATGACAACTGGGACTTAAATGATGCTGAGGTGGTGTGCATGTAGTTGCTTGATTGTTTATGCTGCAAGTGTAAAGAAAAGGCATTTATCATTTTCAATGTTTTATTTAAAAAAGAATGAAAATATTATCCAGAACAGGGAAAAATATACTTTGTATTTTCTCTACCCTCCTAGGAATAAAACAATGTACGGGTAATCATCCACACAATGGATGGAATAATTTGTGTAGCACTGTGTCAGTTAGTGACATTACATCTTACACCCAGCTAGGATTAAACCTCTGCATTGTCCTGGTGGATCAGGAGAACAGTTGCATATCTTTCAGAAACAGCAAGTCAGTATCACGACTCTGTGTCTAAGTGCTCCGCACTGCCACACTACAAACTGTCTGTATGCTGCCTGACTGAACTGTCTGGTACTCTGTCCTGGGTCTGGAAGGTCCGCCATGTGGGGTGCATGGAAACACAGTAGTCTGGATGTTGTCCACAGTCCTCAGATTCTGGCCTGTAAAGGAATATTTAGTTGTTAGATACCCAAATGGGAAAGATCGATGTAATTGGAAAGATTCATCAACATGATCAGAAATTTTTATTGAACAGGGGTTTGTTGTTCTCTAACAGGACTTCTGTGTCCACATTACACACCAGTTCAATGTACATGACACAGATGAGCCGATGGCTGAAGCAGAGCTGTAGTCAGTTCAGTCAGTAAACAATAATAAAAAAGTAATAACAAATAGTGATAGATTACATTTATATAGCACTTTTTTGACACCGAAAGGGCTTAGGGGGAAACACCAGAGAAACTTTAAGACAAGCACACTGGGAAATAATGTATTAATATTAAAATATATATGTATATATATATAAGCTACCTGTTCATATGCTGTTGCTGGAGTGTGAAGCTCGACGCAAGTCCTAGAATTTGTGCTCCTTGGCTTGCACCTCGTCCTCCTCGTCCTGCCTCTTCTTCCTCGGACCCTGGCAGCCCTTCCTCCTCTGCTTTGCCTCGACCCCAGGCCTGTGCTGGTCCTGGAGGGCAGTCCTCAGAGTCCTCAATAATGCTGTCACAGTAGAAGCTCTAACATGCAAAACAACGTACATGTTATGAGTCTAACACGAAATTCACGTTTGTGTAGTGTAACTGAGGGTAACGAGAAAATGTTTTTTTAGCTTTGCCCAGTGTTACCACAGCTGTTAGCCCAGCTACCTGCTGCAAACAATTAGCTAGTCAGCTCGTTACTGAATCAAAGTCAGTCTTTTAAACCTATCCAATATTAACATGCTAGCTTGATAGTGAGTACTAACAACCGGGTTAGTTGTTTATTTTCATAACGATAAAGTTAAATGTTTTCTTACCCCTGATGTGAGCCGCTGCATCGCGCTGCTCTCCGCTTGTCACACTCTGCTCGTCCTCCAGCGAAGTCGGCAATGCGCGTTTACATGTTTTGGGGGAGTGGCTTTGGAAGGAGCCCAGAAGGGAGGGGGTGGGAGTTTCTCTGTTGGATACTTTCAAAAATCCAGCAGTTTCTTGCTAGTTTCTCAAACTTACCTACCCTGCCTTTAAGAGACACGTCCGACCGCACAGAAACACTGTTGCAGGCAGGTGCAAACTGATGCACATAGACACCTGGGTTGGGCGCAGGTCAGACACTGCCTGGCTCTGGTGACCAAGCATCTCTGTTACAGATGGAAATTAAATTACAGTTTCTCAATAGCTTAAACACTATAACCAGACTATTGATCTAAAATCTCAAAACCATAAATCCATTTTTCCAAAAGCACACCCATTTCTCTAAACTCTACACACAAATACCTCCATTTCTCATTGCCTGCACCATGTGGTCATTGAGAAAACACAGATATTCAATATTGTTCACCAAATCAGCACAGGCTGAGCTCGATTAGCACACAGCTACCCAGGTGGAAACACAAAGAGTCAAAATTGATAACACACCAATCAGAAGCTTCAGCAAATAGGTAAATGCGCCAGAGTCAGTTCATCCAGTTTGGAACAATGGATCTAGAGACATGTGAAGGAAGAGGTACAGTAGGAGTTGGAGGAGGATATGGGATAGGAGGAAGATGAGGAGTAGGAGGAGGGAGGTGCAGTAGGGAAACAGAGGATGAGGTGGACAACAAGAATCTCTGGCCTGTCTCAGACCAAAGACAGGACGCTGGGGCAGAATAATTAGTTGTTAGGTGTGTTGAACTGTACAGCACACTAAGGAATAAAAAATGTGTGCAAATGTTTACATTTGTTGTTTCTTTTCTGTTCATCATGTGAAAAGGTTTCTGAAGGGGAGAACCACAAGCAACATTACTAACAACCAGTTTTTGTAGTATTGTTTTGAATTTAGAGTAGAAAACTTCATTTTGCCCTGAAAATAGGATGTTTGGAGAATTGGGTGAGAAGTTGTGGATTTGTGTTTAGAGTTTCGAGAAAAAGAGGCATAATTTCAGGAAATGTGTTTAAGCAATTGAGAAAAACGTCTCGGGTTACGTATATAACCCTGGTTCCCCGAGAAGGGGAACGAGAGACTGCGTCGGTTACGACACTATGGGAACGCCTCTAGGCGAAGCAGGTCTGAACGTGAATGAAATCACTCCAATCCTATTGGCCTGTTGCTAGAACGGTAAGGTGTGACGGAATAACCGGAGGAGTATAAAGCACACCTGTACACACTCATCATTAGCTTAAACTATGAAGCAGGCGCTTCAGGCGGGGAGAGAGATGCGGCGGACCGACGCAGTCTCTCGTTCCCCTTCTCGGGGAACCAGGGTTACATACGTAACCCGAGACGTTCCCCTTCGAGGGAACTCGAACTGCGTC